>NW_027530193.1:630321-702865 GCF_008692635.1 Crocuta crocuta | reverse complement strand
TGAAAAAGACAACTTGAATATCTACCAAGAGGTAGCTGGTTAAATAAAGTATGGCATATTTATACAACAGAACACTACTGCAATGGAAAGTCAGCAGTTTTTAACCTGTCCAGCATTTATCAGCCTCCTCCTATTTGGAGGTACTTCCCCTCTTTGACTCTGAATCATAAGCTAGTGACACAAAGACAAAGGGACAGTTGGAGTTTATTCCTGAGCGTCCGAGGGCAGTGATGGCAACATGCTGGCCTGGCTGCTTTAGCGAAAAGAGGCTCATTAAGCCTATTACTTCATGGTTCTCAGGCTTGCCTTGGTCCTGACCATTTTCCAAACTTTGTCCTACATCCCCCCAGTTCATTCTTTGTTTTCTGTTACCTGAAGCCAAAAGGTTTATAGCTGATACAATCATGAAGTTATTTAAAAGAATAAAATGGATCTATGTGAACACTAGTGGCAGAACAGTGAACAATATGAACTCATTCATATAATTTTAAAGTAACCAACAGATCTAATATTTCTGCTTGGATACACAGTTTCTGGAAGGATTGTCCAGGCAATTTATAATGGTTATTTCTAGAAATGAACCACTTATGAATTTTTATTTTAAGAAAGAGTTTATTTTAAAAAGGAAAACAAAAGCCAGAGGAGATAGACTGTTCTGAAGTTGAGATACACTGAAACCTCTAAGTGCTTATTCTTACTGAGGGCCAGTCAAAGCCAAAGCCCATTATCATTCCTTAGGAGACTGGTAATAAGGAATAATTTAAGTGGCAGGGTGACATGTACAAACCAGGATTTAGATATAACTTTGGCAGAAGGAGCCCCACCAGAAGGATGTATTAAAGTAAAGAGAGGCTAGAAAAAGGGAAACTGGTTAAACTGAAAGAAATATGAGCTTGGACTGGTGAGTTGGCAGTAGGAATGGAATAGAAGGAAATCATGCAAAAGAGAAGATGGTTTTATATCTCACTCAAGTACTTACTGAAAATCTACTACTGAGTGCCTAACAGAGGGCAAAAGGAATCTGAACTTTACCTAAACTAACCAACCAAATTATATATAGTCCATTTAAGTCTCCATTCTCTTGTAAAATGGAGGGAATAAAATACCCAATTTATTAGACTGTTATAAGGATTAAAGGAAACTATGCATATAAAACATACTAAATCTTCCATAATGTTAATTACTACTAGTGCTACTATTATTAGAACTAATACAATGGAGAGGATGACAATCTTAAATAGCAAAAATGTGGGGTGCCTGGGTGGCTCAGTCGGTTAAGCGTCTAACTTCGGCTTAGGTCCCTGATCTCACAGTTCTTGAGTTTGAGCCCCGCATCGGGCTCTGTGCTGACAGCTCAGAGCTGGAGTCTGTTTCAGATTCTGTATCTCCCTCTCTCTCTGACCCTCTCCTGCTCATGCTGCCTGTCTCTCTCAGAGATAAATAAAACGTTAATAAAAAACAAAGAAAGAAAGAAATAGCAAAAATGATACAAAGCAGTGTATCTTTCCTACAAAGGGGCGCCTTGGTGGCTCAGTCAGATAAGCGTCCGACTTTGGCTCAGGTCATGATCTCAGAGTCGTGAGTTCGAGCCCCGCGTCGGGCTCTGTGCTGACAGCTCAGAGCCTGGAGTCTGCTTCAGATTCTGTGTCTCCCTTCTCTCTCTGCCCCTCCCCTGCTCGCTCTCTCTCAAAATAAAGACATTTTTTAAAAAATTAAAAAAAACATATCTACATTATGGAATGGAGTATCATATATTCATACTGTTGTATTAAAATATTGTGGGTTATTTAAAGACTGAAAGTTTTGTTCCTAATAACACCTGGCTTTACAGGGGTCTCCTGAAGAAAGCTGGTCAACATTTAAAAAACAGAGAAGTTCCTAGCCCCACTGCTATGGTAAGGCTATTTCTAAACTCTCTTGCAATCTCAGATATGGAAAGTCTTGGGAATCCAAAGCAGCACCACACCTCATGTTCACATTTTATACTCTGCTACAGTTCTTTCAGACCGAGGTATAAGGGTCTAGCCTCTTTTAAATATTTACTGTTCAGTCAAGGTTGAGGAATTGACCACTGAAATAATATAAAGAAATGAAAACGCCAATTTCATTAAGAGATTACTCTAAATACACTGAAAATCCCAATAAAATAATTTTACATGTGACTCCAACAAGATAGATAAGATTCATGGCCCCCTTCTTAATTTTAATGAAGTAAGATAATGCAAGATATATACAATCCCTGAAATTTATTTTGGAACTGCAAATAATCCTAGAANGTGTCTCCCTTTCTCTCTGCCCCTCCCCTGCTCACTCTGTCTCTGTCTCTCAAAATAAAAAAAATAAAGGCATAAATTTTTTTTTTAAATAATGTGTGTGGCCTTCTGAATAACAGGGCACATTCAAAGACTTGGCAGAAAGGAAACATGCAGGAGACTGAAACCCACATTGCCGCTATGATTTCACATCCCAATTTGAGATAATTAGTAAAAAATAAATCTTTCAAATCTATACTCTGCTGTAAATGAAAACATGTTATTCTTAGAATCCAAAATTAGTATAGCTCTTTATAAACTTAATACTATTACTAGCCAAAATGTCTAATTATGGCTAATATTTAACTTTTGGTTGTCACATATGAGGGACAAGGTATTTATCAACTGAAATATATGTGACAAACTTTTTTTTAAACTTGGAGATTTAGCTAAATGAGAACAAAAAAATAAAAAGATTATCTTAGGCAGTAAAGGATTTAGTTGTTAACAGTAAGCAATCAGCAACAAATTTTAAAACTGGTGGAAGTCTCTAATATTCCTTCTAACTCTTGGGTTCTGTGAGATGGATTTTTTTTATTTTTTTAAATTTACATCCAACTTAGTTAGCACATAGTACAACAATGATTTCAGGAGTAGATTCCTTAATGGCCCTTACCCATTTAGCCCATCCCCCCTCCCATAACCTCTCCAGTAACCCTCTGTTTGTTCTCCATATTTAAGAGTTTCTTATGTTTTGCCCCCTCCCTGTTTTTATATTATTCGTGCTTCCCTTTCCTTATGTTCATCTCTTCTGTGTCTTAAAGCCCTCATATGAGTGAAGTCATATGGTATTTGTCTTTCTCTGACTTACTAATTTTACTTAGCATTATACCCTCTAAGTTACGTCCATGTAGTTTCAAATGGAAAGATTTCATTCTTTTTGATTGCTGAGTAATACTCCATTGTATACATATATACACATATATATACACATATACACACATATATATACATATACATATATACATATGTACATATGTACACATATACACATATACACACATATATACATATGTGTGTGTATACACACACACACACACACACACACACACACACACACACACACACCACATCTTCTTTATCCATTCATCTATCCTTGGACATTTAGGCTCTTTCCATATTTCGGCTATTGTTGATAGTGGTGCTATAAACATTGGGGTGCATGTGCCCCTTTGAAACTGCATACCTGTATCCCTTGGATAAATACCTAGTAATGCAATTGCTGGGTCATAGGGTAGTTCTATTTTTATTTTTTTGAGGACCCTCCATCCTGTTTCCCAGAGTGGCCGCACCAGTGTGCATTCCCACCAGCAATGCAAAAGAGATCCTCTTTCTCCACATCCTCGCCAATATCTGTTGTTGCCTGAGTTGTTCATGTTACCCGTTCTGACCAGCGTGAGGTGGTATCTCATTGTGGTTTTGATTTGTATTTCCCTGATGATGAGTCATGTTGAGCATTTTTTCATGTGTCTGTTGGCCATCTGCATGTCTTCTTTGCAGAAGTGTTTATTCATGTCTTTTGCCCAGTTCTTCACTAGATTATTTATTTTTTGGGTGTTGACTTTGACAAATTCTTTATACATTTTGGATAGTAACCCTTTATCCGATATGTCATTTGCAAATATCTTCTCCCATTCCACAGACTGCCTTTTAGTCTTGCTGATTGTTTCCTTTGATGTGCAGAGGCTTTTTATTTTGATGAGGTCCCAATAGGTCATTTTTGCTTGTTTCCCTTGCCTCTGGAGACATGTCGAGTAAGAAGTTGCTGTGGCCATGGTCAAAGAGGTTTTTGCCTGCTTTCTCCTTGAGGATTTTGATGGCTTCCTGTCTTTAGATTAAGTCTCTAATCCATTTTGAGTTTATTTTTGTGTATGTGTAAGAAAGTGATCCAGGTTCATTTTTCTGCATGTTGTTTTCCAGTTTTCCCAGCATCTCTTGCTGAAGAGACTGTCTTTATTCCATTGGATATTCCTTCCTACGTTGTCAAAGATTAGTTGGCCATACATTTGTGGATCCATTTCTGGGCTCTCTATTCTGTTCCACTGATCTGAGTTTCTGTTTTTGTGCCAGTACCATACTGTCTTATTGATTACAGGTTTGTAATACAACGGGACTGTGATGCCTCCTGCTTTGGTTTTCTTTTTCAAGACTGCTTTGATTATTCGGGATGTGAGATGGATTTCATCAGTATTTTCTTGTTACAAAAACATATGGGAGTGACATCAGCGAACTAGCAGAAAACGAGTGTTGTATCACCCTCCCCTCAAACAACAATAATTTTGAGTCAGTAGAGGAGGTGACTGCTTCTTCAAATGTAAAGAGAACAATATAAATCTTCAAGGACACGAAAAATCAAGGAAACCTGTCATTACCAAAAGAACACAATAATTTTCTAGTAACTGACACCAAAGAAATGGAGATTTGTGATCTGCCCAATGAAGAATTCAAAATAGTTGTTTTAAGGCAGCTAACTGAGCTGCAAAAAAACACAGAGAGATATTCAATGAAATTAGGAAAACAATACATGACAAAATGAGAATTTTAACAAAGAGACAAGTCATAAAGAAGAACCAAAGAGAAATTCTGGAGCTGAAGAATATAATGAATGAAATACAAAATGCAATGGAAAACATCAATAGCAGACTTAATCAAACTAAGGAAAGAAGTTGTGAAGTCAAAAATAATTTGAAACTATGCAGTCTCAAGAACAAAGAAAAGAGAATGAAAAAGAGTGAAGAAAGCCTATGTAAATTATGATGTGTCATCAAGAGGAAAAAAATCTATATATCATTGGAGTCACAGAAGAAGAGGGAGAAAGGGACAGAAAGCTTATTTGAGAAAGTAATGAAAGATTTGGATATCCAAGTTCATGAAGCTCATAGGTTCCCAAAAAGGTTCAGCATAAAAGATCTCCAAGATACATTCTAAAACTGTCAAAAATGAAAGACGAAGGAATTTTAAAAGCAGTAAGAGGAAAACAGTTCTTCCCATACAAGGGAATCTCCATAAGGCTATCAGCAGATTGCTCAGCAGAAACTTTACAGGCTTGGGGTGGCTGGGCGGCTCAGTTGGTTGAGTGTCTGGCTCTTCATATTGGCTCAGGTCATGACCTCACAATTTATGGAATCGAGCCCTGTGCTGGGCTCCATAATCACAGTGTAGAGCCTGCTTGGGATTCTCGATCGATCTCTCTCTCTCCCTGCCCCTTCCCCCACTTGTACACGCACGCGCGCACACACACACACACTCTCTCTCTCTCTGCCCCTTCCTCCATTTGTTCTCTCTCTCTCTCTAAAAAAAAAAGTGTTATACCTCAAGGAAAAAGAAGAACAAAGTAAGCCCAAGGTTAACAGAAGGAAGGAAATAACAAAAATCAGCAGAAATAAATGGAGATCAAAAAACCAAAAGATCAGCAAACTAAGCTGGGTTTTATTTTTTTGGGGGGAAAAGATAAAAGTGACAAACTTTTAGCTAGAAATGAAGAAAAAAAAGAAGTATCACATAAAATCAGAAATGAAAGAGGAGACAGTACAACTGATATCACAGAAAGGCAAAGGATCACAACAGAGCACTAGCAACAACTATACATCAATTTGATAACACTGAAGAAATGGAAAAATTTCTAGAAACATGTAACTTACCACTACTAAATCATAAAGAATAGAAAATCTGAACAGACCAATAATGAGTAAGGAGGTTAAATCAGTAATCTAAAACCTCCCAGCAACGAAAAGCCCAGGACCTGATGGCTTTACTGGAGAATTCTACCACAAACAAATTAATTAAAGAATTAATACCAATCCTCAAACTCTTTAAAAAAAACTGAAGAGGAAGGAAGATTTCAAAATCATTTACAAGGCCAGCATATCAAAGCCATACAAGGACACTGTAAGAAAATTCTACGCCAATGTACCTAATGAATATAGATACAAAGATCCTCAACAAACTATCAGCAAACTGAATTCAAAAGCACAGTAAAAGATGATACACTGTGATGAAGATGATGCCAGAATGGTCCAAGAAATGCATATCAATGTGATCCACCATATTAACAAAAATGAAGTATAAAAATCATATGATCATTTCAATAGATATAAAAAAAATTTGACAAAATTCTTCCTTCCATGATAAAATCTCTCAACAAATTAAATACTGAAGAAATGATGCCTTGGGGCACCTGGGCAGCTCAGTCAGTAAAGCATCCGACTTTGGCTCAGGTCATGATCTCATTGTCCAGTTCCCCTGCATCGGGCTCTGTACTGACAGCTCAGAGCCTAGGGTCTGTTTCAGATTTTGTGTCTCCCTCTCTGTCTCTGCCGCTCCCCTGCTAGTGCTCTGNAAAAAAAAAAAAAAAAAAAAAAAAAAAAAGACGATACCTCAACACAACAGAGGTCGTATAAGACGTGCCTAGAACTAACAGCATACTCAACAGTGAAAACATGAAAACTTTTTCTCTAAAATCAGGAATAAGACAAGGGTGCCCCATCTTGCCACTCCTATTCAACCATAGTACTGGAAGTCCCAACCAGAGCAATTAGATAAGAAAAAGAAATGAGGGGCACCTAGGTGGCTCAGTTGGTTGAGCATCCAACTTTGGCTCAGGTAACGGTCTCATGGTTCATGAGTTTCAGCCCCACATGGAGTTTGCTGCTGTCACTGTAGAGCCCGCTTCAGATCCTTTGTCCCCCTCTCTTTGCCCCTCCCCAGCTTGTGCTCTCTCAAAAATAGAAAAGATGAAAAAAAAAAAAAAAAAGAAATGAAAGGTATCTAATTTGGAAAGGAGAAAGTAAAACTATCTCTGTTTGCAGACAACATGATCTTTAAAAACTCTAAAGGCACCACCAAAAAATTTAGAACAAATTCAGTAAAGTTGTACATATAAAATCAACATACAAAAATCAGTAGTGTTTTTATATATTAACAATGACTATCTGTGAGAGACATTAAGAAAACAACCTCGTTTACAGTAGTGTCAAAAATAATAAACTATTTAGGAATAAATTTAAGGAAGTACAAGATCTCTATACTGAGAACTGTAAGAAATTGATGAAATTGAGAAAGACAAGTAAAAGGAAAGACATTCCGTGTTCATGGATTAAAAGAATTAATGTTCTTAAAATGTCCATATGACCTAAAGTGATCTACAGATTCAATACAATCCCTATCAAAATTCCATTGGCATTTTTCATAGAAATAGAAAAATCAATCCTAAAATTCATATGAAATCACAAAAGACCCCAAATAATCACAAAAGACCCCAACATAATCTTGAGAAAGAAGAACAAAGCTGGAAGCATCATACTTTCTGATTTCAAACTGTAAGAGCGAGCTATAGTAGTCAAAACAGCATGGTACTTGCATGGAACCAGATACATAATCCAAATGAACAGAAAGCCCAGATGTAAACTCTGGCATATACAGTCAACTAATCTTTGATAAAGTACCAAGAACACACAATGGGGAAAAGATAGTTTCTTTAATGGTATTGGGAAACCTGGATATCCATATGCAAAATTATGAAGCTGGCCCCCTACCTTAGATCATTCACGAAAATTAACTCAAAACAGATTAAAGACTTAAATGTTAAGACCTAAAACTACAAAACTCCTAGAAGAAAACACAGGGAAAAAGCTTCTTGACATTGGTCTTGGCAATGAGTTTTTGGATAGGATACTAAAAGCAAAAGCAAAAGAAGTGTCACTGTATCAAACTAAAATGGTTCTGCACAGGGGCACCTAGGTGGCTCAGCTGGTTAAGCATTCAACTCTCGATTTTGGCTCAGGTCATGATCTCGCAGTTCTTGAGTTTGAGCCCCATGTCAGGCTCTGTGCTGACAGCTCAGAGCCTGGAGCCTGCTTTGGATTCTGTGTCTCCCTCTCTCTCTCTGCCCCTCCCCCACTTGCGCGTATATGTATGTGTGTGTGTGTGTGTGTGTCTGTGTGTCTGTGTTTCTGTGTGGGCACACATGCTCTTTCTCCTTCTCACACAAAAGTAAACAAATGTTAAAAAAAGAAAAAAGTCATCATATGTAACTAGAAAAATATTTGCAAACCATATATCTGATAAGCAGCTAATGTCCAAAATATATAAGGAACACAATTTAAAAATAGGTAATAGACCTAAATAGACATTTTTCCAAAGAAGACAAAAATGGTCAACAGGTATAGGAGAAGGTACTCAACACCACTGATCATCAAAGAAAAAGCAAAGCCACATTGGGGCGCCTGGGTGGCTCAGTCAGTTGAGCATCCAACTTCAGCTCAGGTCATGATCTCTCAGTCTGTGAGTTCGAGCCCTGTGTCAGGCTCTGTGCTGACACTCAGAGCCTGAACCCTGCTTCTGATTCTGTGTGTCTTCCTCTCTCTGATCCTCCCCTGCTCATGCTCTGTCTCTCTCTCTCAAAAATAAACGTTAAAAAAAAATTTTTTTTTAAAAATCACACTGGATAACAGTGTGGAGGTTCTTCAAAAAATTAAAAATAGAATTACTGTATGATCCAACAATCCCTCTTCTGGGTATACATCCAAAGAAGAAGAAATCACTATCTCAAAGAGATATCTGCACTCCCATGTTTACTGCAGCATTATTCACAAGAGCCAAAATACAAAAACAAATAGTCTGTCAACAGATGAATGGATAAAGAAGATACAGTGTGCACCCACACACTATATATTATATACACAATGTATGTACATATATATACATACATGATACACACACGGCCTACATGCACACACATACACACACATGGTATATGTATATACATATATACATGTGCTATATACACACACACACATATACATGGTACACACACACACATACACTCATAATGGAATATTATTCAGCCATGAGAAAGAGGTAAAGTATGTCATCTGAAACACCGTGGATGGATATAGAGGACAGGGAGGTTGAATTAACAGAAACAAACAGTTGAAGGGTGGTTACCAGAGGCTGGAGACAGGAAGACGTTGGTCAAAGACTACAAGCCTTCACTTACAAATGATTAAGCTCTAGTGATCCAATGAACAGCATGGTGACTATAGTTAATAATACTGTGCTTGAAACTGGCTAACACTTTAAGCATTCTTACCATGCATAAACATATAAAAAGGTAACTACTTGAGGTGATGGTGATGGATATGTTAATTAACCTGATTGTGGTAATCACTAAGTATACATTAAATCATCACATCGTGTACTTTAAATACATAAAATTTGATTTGTCAATCATGCCTCAATAAATCTGAAAAAATTTAAATATGAGGAACAATAACAGATATGAGACACAATAAACCAAATAATCTACACACACACACACACACAAACAGGTGGGCATACTAATACTAAGACAAAAGAAATACTTTCAGAGTTAGAGCCCGATGCTTTCCAGAGGAAGTCCTCAAGTATTACTACGGACTAGGAACTAGTAATGGGTGAGTTTAAAAACCCTGTGAGCCTGAACTACCCTGTAGTCTACCCCAAACCACTAAGATGGTATCTCTGAATCTGGACACAGAAAGATACAAGACAGTTTGGATACTTCTATGAATTTAGGTTAAGCCCAAACTTATATAAAACCTATGAAGCTTGTCAAGCTTTAGAGAAACAAACAAAACCTGGTGGGAAACAAATTTCTTGAAAATATATTTCAGATGTTGTGGCAGTAAACTGTTTTTACACAGTTTCTTACAGCTTTTTAAAAGGAAAAAAGGGGGAGATAGAGGATAGACCCAGATCTCTTGATAGGTTTTATGTTTGCTTATTTAAAAAAAACAACCAAAACATTTCCTGATTAGAAGCACTGAGGATAATTAGTTACATATATAGTATCTTTTCTTTCCTCTTTAAGAATAATAAGAACAACAACAGCACACTAACACATTAAATCATTTCTGGCATCATGTCAAAAATCCAGATATTGAAATAGAACCTTAAATGTTATAAGCTTCAACAAATCCCTAAAACCCAAAACTGTAACAATATTTTTAATATGCTACTCTTAGAAAAGGAAAACATCACATGTACTATAGGAAAACATATCAATAAGGTGCTTATTTTCTTCCGTCTCATCAATGCAGTTGGAGGAAACACTGCCTCTGTAGCTAGCCAGCCATGATTCCAGGAGGCTTTCTCCAAACTGCAGGTGGCTCTCCAGGAAGACCTTGAAAAACCACAGTATTCCATGCTCTGTGTAGATACTTTGGATCCTACAAAGCACTCAGGGGTTTGTCCTCTGTTAAAAACATGTTAGGAAATTCAAGATCCCGGTCCATTCCCAAGCTGGGTTCCGCCCACCCACCCATAGACAACCACCTACCCCAGCCCTGTCCTACGGGTACCTTTGCCACCCAGGGGGTTCTAAGCTAGCAATTAGTATCAAGTCTGGGCTCTGCTCAAAACCTATTCCTCTGACAGCCTTAGTATCAAGCTAAAAGTCCTTACTCCTAATGGGGTATTGGTTACAAAAAGTATATGCACTTGTCATGAGAACTGTCTGTAAAATTTACCTTGTTTCTTTTTTTTAAGTTTATTTATTTTGAGAGGAGAGAGAAGGTCGGCGGGGGGGGGAGGGGGCCGGGGGGAAGACAGAGAAACAGAATCCCAAGCAGGCTCTGAACTGTCAGTGTGGAGTCTAATGTGGAGCTCGAACTCAGGAACCGTGAGATCATGACCAGAGCTAAAATCAAGAGTCAGAAGTCCAACCAACTGAGCCACCCAGGCGCCCTTTCTCATTTTTAAAGTTTTTTTTTTAAATTAATAAACTGATCCATGGTGCTCTGCATGATCTGAACCTGCAGCTTCTCCAAATGTTTCTTGTGCCAAACTTCTCCCTCACTCAACTGCCCTTGGGTCACCCTGGAATTTATTTGTTTCTCCATGAGCGTGAGCAAGCCCTTTCCTGCTTCAAGGCCTTCACACATTGTCGCTCCTCCTGCCTAGAATCTCTTCAGCTAACCCTTCCCCACCTATCTCCTTTCTTCTAGTTAGCACCTACTTCAGCCAATTTCAGCTTGGGTACCTTTTCCTCCCTTTACCTTCATGCACACGTGCATGCATGCTCACACTTACAGGGCAGGGCCCTTTCACTCCCTTAGCACCTTCTACTTCCACCCCCACAGCATTCAATACAAGTGAATGATCTGTAATCACATTAGATTCTAAGGTCCATGACAGTAGGGGCCGTGTCTTTATTATTCACTGTTACAGCACTAGCACCTGCCACATCACAGATGATCAACAAATATTCATTTAATGAATATCAAATGAAGGCACAAAGGTATTAGTCATCCTGATCTACAACCTTCTTTCCCCACTGTGCTGACTATAATGTGCTACCTGAATTGTATCTGTATCTCAAAACCAACTGTTAAGGTATCATAGTTCTGGCTCTAAATCTGCTCAGGTTTCCTATCTCAGAAGAAGAAATTTTCTAGTTTCAACAGAATGTGAGTTAAGGTGCCAACATGTGTCTAGTCAATTAATGTGTACATTTCAGGCACTAGTCTAATCTCTCTGCCAACAGAATTATTTGTCTAGACAAGGTTTTATGTGAGATGTTCAACTACATGGCATTGGTCATTGTGGCCACTCCAAAAAAGGAGCCTTTTCTGAGATGGAATTAATGACATGACACCTCCAAGCTTTCAACTTTGGAAAATTTAAAAAAAAANAACCCGACTGATTTCCCTAAAAATTCTCTCCCTTGCAAGGCTGTTATGAGTGGTGGGAAGGAAAATGAGAAGGATGAGTCAGTGTGAGTCAGTGTTAAGAAAAAAGCTCTGCTTCTGGTAAACAGTTTGCTCTTTTACAGACAGGATTAGGATTACGCGACTCCCACTGCTAAAAATATACAAATAACAGGTGGTATATATTATATAAGTAGTTCCAAAACAGAGACTCAGATCACGGACTCTAAAAAGGGAACAGTTAATCAGTGATTGGCCAGACCTTCCAGGGCCTGTTCCTTTTTGGAGAAGCCCCAAGACTATGTAAGCATTTCCTTCAAGACAATTAAGATCCTAAATACTTATACTGTTCACTCAACTGACCTAAAGGAATGACTGAGCCTCCCTTACAAAAACTAGCACTGAATGAGCACCTATTTTGTGCTAAATTGTGCTTGGCACTTCATATAATTCATCTTTAAACTTGCAACAGATCTGTAAGATGGCGGTTCTTATCAGCATTTTATAGATAAAAAGCCTGGAGCTCATGAAGTTAAGTGACTTACTCAAGGTTGCACAGTGGCAGCACCATGATTTTAACTCAGACCTGACTTGGAAGTGCTTGTTTTCCTATATCCCAAACTCAATTCAGAGATACATATATACCACCATGTGCAAGGCAATGTACCAGGTATCACGGGGGATACAAGGAAGTAACAGGCCACTCCAATTATCCAGGGAGCAAAGAAGAACGTGAGATTATCTAGGGGAGATTCATTTCTATTTCCAGAATCCTGACCAAGGCCTGCCACCTATGAACTGCCCAGGGAATTATTACTGAAATACATGGGGAGATACGAGAAACATGCAATGAAATGTAACAGAGGCAGTCTGTGTCACGAGCAAGAATGTGTTACAGGGTTTAAATTACATCATGATGTAGGGCTCTGAGGAAGATCCATGAATAAGATGGCATTTGAGATAAGCTTGACAAATGGACTCTGACAGGCAACAGTGAAAAGTAAAGAGATTGGTGAAGTCCAGGGAGCAATACAAAGGAGATAAATCCTTCAGCATCTCCAGCAAAACAGGGAAGATAAAGCTGGAAAAGCAAACTGAGTGGGCCCTGAGTCTGCTTCTAGTCCTATTATATGGGAAAGCACAAGGATTATAGATATTTCCTAGTTGATTCAGACCAATACATGAGAAGACACACTTAATGGTTGAATAAATCAAGAACTGTCATACAGCCTTTCTGGAACAAAGCAGAGGTGTAACAGTGGGGGATATAACTGACTAAATGAATATATGTATACAAATCTAGAACGTATGTGTTACAGAACAAAAGGAACATTACAGGTAAGTTCGACCACCTTTATTACTTCAACACTGAATCATAAACAAACACTGAATCATTTCAGTATGGGTTCCGTGAGCCATACATTTTCTTTTAATGTAACCTATAGCCCCCTCATTAGACCAGTTCAGTCAGTGTTCTCAAGCAAAGTCACCAGAGGGCTTTCTGGAAATGGGGAAGGAGGAGAGAGCATTTTGGTTTCACAGTATTTGAAACTTACACACTCAAACTGGTATTTAATAGGAGAGGACCAGGGCATTAAATGTCCAGCAAATTACGAGGCAGTCTCTGGAAACAAAATTGCCATTACCCTGCCTGATTTGCAAATACCAAGACAATCATGTAAGTGGAAAACCTCTTTATAATTATTTGAGCCTAGAATTTACTAATCACACGTAACAACGTACCTTCCCATAGTTTTAGAGGCAATATATTTCCCAAAAATGCATGGGAAAGGAAGGATGTAAATTCCATTTAAAAGAAAGATGGCTTGGGGCACCTGGGTAGTTCAGTTGGTTAAGCATTCAACTCTTTGATTTCAGCTCAGGTCATGATCTCACAGTTAGTAGGATCGAGCCCCGTGTCAGGCTCCACGCTGATAGTGAGGAGCCTGCTTAGGATTCTCTCTCTCCCTCTCTCTCTGACACACCCTTGCTCATGTTCTCTCAAAAATAAATAGGTACAAGTAAACAAACAAACAAATAAAAGGGAGATGATGCTCTTTTGTATTGAGGGATAGTTATCATGTCTGTACCATACTTTTGAATAGTCCAGTAAAAAACTGAAAAATAACACACATATAATAGAGCATATGCAGCAAAACGCTAGCATTGTTCCATCCAGGTAACTGATAAGAGGTTCACTATACTTAAAAAAAATTTTTTTTCTGTATGTTTGAAACATTTCATAATACAAATCTGGCCACCTGGCCCCCAGTAAGTGAGAGGCAATAATAGAGGCTAAGAGCACACAGACTCTAGAGCCAGGTGACCTTAGGAGGCTTACTTCTCCTCCCCATGTTTCAGTTTCCCCATCTGAAACATGCAGATTAATAGTAACTGCCTCACAAGGCTGTTTTAAGGATTAAATAGGTTAATAAATTAAAGCTGCTTAAAACAGAGCCCGACACAGAGAAGGTACTATTGAAGTCATAGCTATTACCACCCATACCTCAGTGAACAGTCACCCACCCACATACCTGCCCATCTCTCCATCCTGAATTATTTGCACAAGCAGAAAAAGGCTGGAAATTCTTGACCAAGAGTCATTGTCACACTATTTCCTTCCAATCAGATCCTTTCCCTCTCTCTCCCTTCTTGAACCTACTGCAGCCACAGAGATCCTACTTAGCCTCTGCTACTGGAGTACCTTTCTTTTCTCAGATACCTCCTGACATTGTTCTTTCCCATCCCACCTGAACACCTTTCCTCCTTTCTCCTTCCTAACTCCTACTTATCCTTCAGGACGCCAGCCACGCACCAGGTCCTCTGAGAGCCTTATCAGGCTCAGCCATCATTTGGCTGACCTCCTCTGGAGTCCTTCTCCCAGGCAATTAGTGTAAGACTGCTCTGAAGTATCACCTACTTTTCAATTGCAGGCAACTCTCTAAACAGATTTTAAATTCTCTGAACAAGGGTTGTACCTTTCTTTGCTACTTTTTCTCTTGTGCTTCTCACAGTCCCTCGCAGCAGATGCATGAGGAAATCTTTCTCCTAGGTTGGCTGCTGCCTTTGCTCCCTTGTTTTTTATGCTGCCTCAGATCAAAACTGGCTTTGCCCCGTACAGAATACTTCAGTTGACAGTATCGTCTGTGCTAACATAAAGCCGAGGGAGGTCCCCAAGAATTCCAAGCTGTGTGTGCTGTACCAACAGAGGCTGGGGTACCCTGAAGACTGACTGGGTGTCGCCTGGTGCCTCCTCCTGAACCCTCCAAGGCCAGCATGCGCTGCATCTTCCTCTCTGTCCAGCACATATACATCATTCTGCCTGAACTCCTTACTGGGTGCGGGAGGACCTGTGTGATTAATGGGTGATGGTCTGAAGGTGACAGGAGCAGAGTCCTCTTCTTGAAGTGGTCTCCGAAAGAAATGTACACATAATGGGGGCAAAGCAAGGGACAGGAAAGTTTCATTCTAGACCAGGACTTTGGTCCCAGAACTCCCCATGAGCTAAGCTGGAACATGCTGTTCATAGTGTTCTCTTGCTTAGAACCTTCCAATGTCTCCCACTGTACTCAGAATGAGATCCACTTTCGTCATCATGGTCTACAAGGCCTGAAGTGACCTGGGCCCGGACTATTTCTCTAGTCTGAAACGGTACTACTCCCCCTCCTCTCACTGCCTAACCTCCAGCAGCCTGGTCCTATCTGTTCTTTGAACAGGACGAACTCAACTCGACTTCAGGGCCTTTGTGCCTGTAGCTTCAAGTCATGGTTCCACTGTTTACTAGCCATATGACCTCAGTTAAGTTACTCAATCACTTTGAAACTTACTTTCCACATCCATAAAGTTCAGTCATTCAGGAAATATTTACAAGTGCTTACTATGTGCATGTCTTGTTCTAGGCACTGGAGATAAAGCAATGAAGAGAACAGATAAGGTTCTCATTCTCTTTAGTTCACCTTCTGGACAAAAGATAACTAAGGAAATAAATAATTTCAGATATTAGGAAAGTCTATGAAGAAAATCAGGCAGAATAATAGGACAGGTGAATGAAAGTAGGGAGAGCAGGCTATATCAGAGTGGTCAGGCAAGGATGCCTTGAGGAGGTGACCTCTGAGCTAAGATCTAGTATTTTTTTTAATTTTTAAAAACATGTTTATTTATTTTTGAGACAGAGAGACAGAGCTTGAGGTGGGGAGGGGCAGAGAAAGAGGAAGACACAGAATCGGAAGCAGGCTCCAGGCTCTGAGCTGTCAGCACAGACTCCAACGCAGGGCTAGAATCTACAAACCGAGAGATCATGACCTGAGCCAAAGTCGGACGCTTAACCAACTGAGCCACCCAGGCACTCCTGCTAAGATCGATTATTAAGGAAACTGGGTAAAGGGTACATAGGATCTCCGTATTGTTTCTTACAACTGCATATGAATCTACATTTATCTTATAAAGTTAAAAAAAAATACCCTAGCTGCTATGTGGAGATTTCATATATACGTAAAATCATTTCTTAAAACTTTAATCTAGTTTATTTAACACAGTATTTCCAAAACATTATCATTTCAACATGCAATCAGTATAAAATTATGAACAACATATCTTTATCTTTGCATGAGGTCTTTGCAATCTATGGGATGCAACACATCTCAGTTCAGACGAACCACATCTCAGGTCTCAACAGCCACATGTGGTAAATGGCTACCATACTGGACAGAACAACTGCAGAGCTCTACCTAAAGCCTTTGATCACAGGCATTTAACTTTGACCCTTATTTTTCTCTCTACTCCCTCTGGCAGTTTTATTGAGCCACAGTTGACATAGAAAATTGTAGTAGTTTTAGGTATACAACCATAAATCTTGTAGTGGAACAGAAAGGGAATCAGGGAGACCAGCAAGGAGGCAGCCAATGCTATCTGACAGCTCACAGGTTACAGAGGGAGCAGAGTGAGTTTTGCTACTACATCAATGTAAGCAGATAGGCTGGGTGTGGACAGAACAGTAAGAGGGATCAAGGGAGAGGGTTTTCAGCTTAAGCAACTGAGTATTTAAATCCTATCTACCTACCAGTGCTTCTCTGACAATTAAATGAGCTAATTAGTATTATGTACAATACCCAACACAATACTATGCACATGGTACCAGCTCAAGATATGTTGAAATGAAGGAAAAAAATTGATCCTAAAGTTCTAGTACCTAAAAAAATAAACGTACACCTTATATACTTACTGGATAAAATCTTCCAATTCCTTCAGAAGTTAAAACTAGCTCCAAATTTCATCTTTCAGTGATCAACATGGAAGATCAAGGAGTACATTTAGCCCCTTTCTGACTCCCTTTTCACTCAAGGAGATGAAAACATGTATCACAGAAATGGAGCATTTCCATAATTATAAAAATCCAAAGTTTTTCCTGTCAACGTCTCTAGAACCAATCTAGAAGGTTAAGTTAGATTTAAATTAAAATTTAAATTAGAAGACTATCTTCTAGTACTACATTGGCTGGATGACCCCTAGAGATGAGTTGAGTTAGATCCTTTCAAAAGAAATATCGACAAAATATACTGGAATCTCAGGAAAAACAATCAAGAAAAGAAACTGAAATCAAACATTTAAATAGAACAGTCTATGGGAAATAAAGCTAAGAGAGGTCATATGTCACTGAGGCCAAATAGCAGTATTAGGATACTTTATCTTTTTGAGATAAAACTGCATTTTGTATTTATGTATTCTGTTATTTGGTGGCACAGAATGGGAGTTTAGTTTGTTTGAATGACAAAGTTTATAAAAGTACAAGATGCTATAAATCACAAGTGGTAAAATGGCCAAATTTTACTAACTAAAACAATAAAAATCAAACTTTTAAAAAGTCAAACCTAATGGCAAGTGATAGTTTGAAATGAGAAGATCTTCCTGAGAATTTAAGTTTAGGACACTGACTTTCTGACTGGGATTTATAGAACTTTCATGCCCATGAGATGTGACAGCTGACTGTCCTATCCAAACAAACACTGCAGAAATTTATTACAACCAGCAGGGATATTCCGCTCCTCTTCCCACAGTATCTACTAATGCTTATCTCAGACAGAGATGACTGTGATTTGGATGAATGTTCTGCATAATTAGAATTCTTTGCAGAACTAAGGAGAAAGCAAAGGGTTTCAAACTTAGACTTCAGTGAAAAGAAAACTGATTTTTTTTAAAAGAGGAATCCTGGAGGAATTTGGGAAAGCTATTTTTAATTAGGACTTGAGCAAAGTGTTATAAGAAAAATACAGACATGAAAATACTGTTTACGTTTCAAAGCTGATGAAACAGATTCTGCCACAACATTTTTCCAACACTAATTCCCAGCAAACCATTCCTTAGGAAAACTATTTTTATCCCTTTATCAACTTGGTTGATAAGTATTTCATTTCTAGTGCATATATGGACAAGCTATATAAAGCAAAATTGTTTTCATCCTTTAGAAACAAGAATTTTGCAAATGGAAACAAAGCTTATAGTGCTATAGTGTTTATTTGCTGGGTTGACAAATGACTCTGGGGCCCATTGGTATCATGAAGGCTCAGAACAAGAGTCCATAGAAGGAATAGGCTTGACTCTCAAAAAACTCCAGAAGCATGGTCCCTCCAAGCCAGAAGAGCACTCTGGAAAACTGTGATTGCTACTTAACCCAGAATATGTTTACATGCTGTATTTCACCGCTTTACACGGCATACAACATGCTGTCATTTTCATTTTTCAGACAGAAACTGCAGCTCAGAAGGACTGATGTCCAAGGTCAACAAGTTATAAGTACCTAGGCCACCACACTCAGGTCCCTCAAGCTAAGCAAATGGTGACTCACGGTGTGGCAGCGGCAGCACTACGTTAAGCTCACTTCACGTTGGGCCCTGTTCTTTGTGCTGTTTATGTCAACTCCCATAACCCTCACAACAATCCTAGGTGGGAGGTAGGCAGGTTTGTCCTCGGGCCATCACCTCTTCTTGCTATCATACATGTCCTGCGTCTTTCCCCACAAAGTCAAAATGGGCACCCCAGAATCCTCATGTTCTCTCTGTCCAAATCAAAGTTGACTCTAAAATGTTGATAACTGCTGAAGCTAGATGATGGTTGATGGGGGTTTATTTATTCTACCTTTGTTTATGTTTTAAAACCACCTCACAAGAGCACCTAAGTGGTTTAGTCGTTGGGGCGTCCAACTCTTGATTTCGGCTCAGGTCATGATCTCATGGTTTGTGGGTTCAAGCCCCAAGTCAGGCTCCGTGCTAACAGCTTCAGATTCTCTCTCCCTCTATCCCTGCCCCTCCTCTGCTTTGTATGCTCTCTCTCTCAAAACAAATAAATAAACTTTAAAAAATTTTAAATAAAAAATAAAATCACCGTACAAACATTTAATGTGTTTTGCTCTAACATGGAACCTGACCTATCATAAAGAGCCTCAAAGACTAGCCTCCACTAACAAGGAATTAGAAGGCAGTGTTATGGAAGATGGCTATGTCATAATAGAAGAAAGTGACATTGATCCATCCATTTTTTCCATGAACACAAAGTGAGGGCCCATTATGCTAGGATATGTAAAGGTCCAATGAAGAACTCTAGTCCTCAACAAGTTAAGAGTGTAGTACCAAATACAAAATGAATGCAAAAATAATTACGGAAGAGGACTATTTGTAAGAAACACCATAAAAAGCAAAGTTCAAACAAAGCACTATGTGAACTGGGAAAAGAAGTCACGTGAGGACATCTTCCCTTACGCTGAATCCTCTGGGGCAGCTCAAACGTTTTGCTGTATGAAACAGTAAACATTAACTTAAAATCAGTGAGTGAAGAAACAGAGCCAAATCCAAAAGCAAAATTAGGGCTGGAATTCCCCACATGCCATCTTTTACGGTAGCATAGACATTTCCAGTCAGTGAAAAGGGGCAGGATTCCTCTAAAGTCCTCTAAAGTGACCAAAACATACTGACTGGAGAGGATTTAGCTGGAAAGAAGCTCACCAGAACACCAACAATAACACGTGGGCAACAATGTAAATGTCTACCTATAGGGTTTGGAGGTATTACTCATTTCAAATGATGCACAGTAATCCATAGGTAACAATTAAAAAAAATAACACAGACGTTCTCTCCTTGATAAGATCAGGACTAATCATGGTAAAAATTCATTAAAAAAACAAAATCAAAAACAGCCAGTTGAAGAGAAAAGTATTAAAACTGATTTGCCTAATACTTGGTAAGAGACTAAGGCTTTTTCTTTGAAAATAAATTCTAGTAAAGTTCCTGCATGAATCACACCCATGATGCATGTCTATACATGTTTTCCAGTTTTTACTGGAAAGACATGTGAAGCAGTCTGAAGGCAAAGTCCTATATTTTGATGAATTATTTTCCTCAATCTTTTCAGAGGTCTCTTCTATCTCTAATTTAACAAGAAGTATCTTTTTGTCCTTTACCTTTCTCAGGTCTTTCAAACACATTAAACTTATTTTTCACAAAACAATGTCTTTTTTTCCCCTTTATCTTCCCAAATCTCATTAGCCTATGTAACAGGTATTTTGTAATTACAAGAGCAAGTAAAACTGGCACAAACAGGCTTGGGAACAAACCCAGCTGACTCTTGCTGGTCATCACCACCACCACCACCACCACCCTCATCACCACCACAACCACCACCACCATCAGCAGTAGCATCGTGGCAAGTATTTACAATTGTTCACTATGTGCCAGGCACTGTTCTAAGCACTCTACATACATCAAATTCTTCAACCTTCACAGTCTAGGTACTACTGTGACCATCATTTTACAAGTAAGGAAACTGAGGCACAGTGAAACTAAGGAACTTACCTAAAGTCATACAACTAGTAAATGACAGAGTGAGAATTCAAATGAGGCAGTCTGGTTCCAAGTTGGAAACCTTAAACATTTATTTATTTTGAAAGAGAGAGAGACGGACAGAGAGTGCACACAAGCAAAGAGAGACAGAAGGCAAAATGAAGACAGAATGAAGGCAGACAAACTGAAGGCAGAAACAGAGGGAGAGAGAGAATCCCAAGCAGGCCATGCACCATCAGCACAGAGCCTGACATGGGGTTCGGTCACACAAACTGTGAAATCATGACGTGAGCCAAAATCAAGAGCCAGTCGCTCAACTGATAGAGCCACCCAGGTGCCCGGGTTAGGGACTTTAATCACTACACTCAAACACCCTAAACCCAAACAGGTGAGGGCTGCAGTGTGCTGGCGCCAGGGAGCAGAGCTGCCCCACACCAGCATTTGCAATTCCATTTCTGGGCTGCTCACTACAGTAATTACCAGTCCAGTGGTATGTGGCTCTTCAAGAGAGAATATGAATTTTTAATTGACATCAACTAAAATTTAAACAGCCACATGTGGCTACTGGCTATTGTTCAGAGAAAAACATCCTAATAGAAACACAATTCTGTTCTGGATTGGCCGAAAGGTAATTTCATGCCCCTCATAAAGAACTTGTTCAAGAACCAGGCCTAAGCCAAAAGGCACTTCATTGCCTTGGTGACAGCAAACGGTTCAAGAATGGGCACATGACCCAATTCAGGCCAATGAGATTCTAGGGTTAGTGTTCTGGGGGCTTCTGAGAAAAATTTTCACTTAGAAGAACAGAGGAAGACAGAATCTTTCAATTCCTGTGGTGGGTGCTACCCACGGACCTGGGCCCAGAACTGCTGCAGCTCTTTTGCTTATGGCCTGAAAATGAAGCCAGCAACCTGGGAGGGCACCACCAAGACAGCCTACGGGAAAGAAGCCTGACAACAGATTAAGTTAATGTTGAAGTCTGACTTCCCTCTGGAACAAGTACAAGTTGTATGAGCCAAAAACCACGCACACTCCCAAGAGATGGTCTTAGAGGCAACCGAACAGGTGCTAAGTGCTATACAAAGACTGTGAGAAAGGCAAATACGTCAGGTTTGCCAAGCTGGGCGTCAAGTCTTCAAGGTATTTCTGCACCTTTTCCATATCAGGCCTGATGAAGAAGTTATTAGACAGTAAGTTACCAAATATTGAGTTATTTTAGAAGCTTTGTTCTTGGGGCACCTGTGTGCTCAGTTGGTTGAGCACTCAACTCTTAATTTCGACTCAGGTCATGATCCCAGCGTTGTGGGATCAGGCTCCATGCTCATTGTGGGACTGGGATTCACTCCCTCCCCCTGTGCCTCTCCCCTGCTCGTTTGCTCTCAATCTCTCTAAAAAAATCTTAAGAAAAAAAAAGTTTTTGCTTTTCTACAGGCTTTTGCAAAAAAGATTACTGAATAAGTGCAGTTGTTTCAAAGGCCTCATAATGACAACACTTAACATTTATATGGCCAGTGCTTACTACCTGTCAGGCCTTGTGCTGAGCCTTTTAGCTTATGCAATTCTCATGAGCTAGTTACATCCATTTTACAAATGAGGAAATGCTGAAGCTTAGGAAGAAAAGCTAAGTAACTTGTGCATAAAAGTAGAAAGTGCCTGGGTCAAGATTTGAAGTCATGTCCAAAGGACTCCAATGTCTCCTCACCATGACTTTGTACTGCTTCCTTAGGATACATAAAAACACAGCTCAGATTTCCCCATGACTGCATTATTTTAAAATATGTTGTTCTCCAGAGGTGCCTGACTGGCTCAGTTGGTAGAGCATGCGACTCTTGATCTCAGGGTTGTGAGTTCGAGCGCCACACTGGGTGCAGAGATTACTTAAAAATAAAATCAAAAAAAATATATATATATACTGTTCTCTTGATCTTCTGAGCATGTTATATTCATCAAACTATAAGCCCCAAGTTTTTAGTCTGGAAAACATGGCCATATGGACCACATGTAACATCCAGAGATCATCAAGAACCANCTCTCTCTCTCTCCTAGAAATAAATTAAAAAATATTTAAAAAAAAAAAAAGAACCACTGAATGTTAACCCTTGTGCACACAAAAAAGCAATATAATTATATACGTTTAACTGATGTTGAAAGGTAGGATGAAACCACCAACTTTTCTTTTTCAAGTTTCCTTTTTTAAAAAAATTAAGTTTTTTAATTTATTTTGAGAGAGAGAGAGAGAGAGAATCCCAGGCAGGTTCCTTGCCAACAGCACAGAGCTCGTTGCAGAACTCAATCTCATAAACTGCGAGGTCATGATCTGAGCCAAAACCTAGAATCAGATGCTTAACTGACTAAACCACCAGTTAAAAAGTGGGCAGAGGATCTGAACAGACATTTTTCCAAAGGAGACATACAATGGCCAACAGGTAGACGAAAAGGTGCTCCACACACTAAACATCAGGGAAATGCAAATCAAACCCATGAGGTATCACCTCATGCCTGTTAGGATAGCTTTTCTCAAAAAATAAAAGATGGGGCGCCTGGGTGGCTCAGTCAGTTAAGCATCAGGCTTTGGCTCAGGTCATGATCTCACGCTTCATGAGTTCAAGCCTCACGGCAGGCTCTGTGCTGACAGCTCAGAGCCTGGAGCCTGATTCAGATTCTGTGTCTCCCTCTCCCCTATTCACACTCTGTCTCTCTCTGTCTCACTCTCAAAAATAAATAAAGATAGGGGCACCTGAGTGGCTCAGTCATTTAAACATCCAGCTTCGGCTCAGGTCATGATCTCACGGTTCGTGGGTTCGAGCCCTGCGTCAGGCTCTGTGCTGACAGCCAGCTCAGAGCCTGGAGCCTGTTNCAGATAATAAGTCCTAGCAAAAATATGGAGAAAAGGAAAACCTTTACACTGCTGGGAGGAACATAAATTGGTAGACATTATGGGAACACTATGGAGGTGCCTCACAAAATTAAAAATAGATCCAGCAATTCCACTTCTGGGTATTGATATAAAGGAAATGATATCTCTATTGTGAAAAGATATTTACACCTGCAAGTTCACTGCAGCATTATTTACAATATCTAAGACATAAAAACAACTTAAGTGTCCACTGACAGAAGAATAAAATGTGGTATATGTACACAATGCAATATTATTCAACTATAAAAAAGAAGGAAGTCCTGTAATTTCCAACAAAATGGATGGAATTTGAGGGCATAATGCTAAGTGAAATAAGTCAGAGAAAAACAAATACTATAATCTCACTTATATATGGAATCTTAAAAAAAAACACAAAAAACTATAGATAAGAGAACGATTGGTAGTTGCCAGAGGTAGGGGGTGGGGGTGGCAAAACAGGTAAAGATAATCAAAGTACAAACTTCCAGTTATATGATAAATAAATCCTGGAAATGTAATTAATGTACAGCACAGTGACGACAGTTAACAATATAAGACCGATGTCAAATGTATTGTATGTTTGAAAGTTGTGAAAAGAGTAAACCTTAAAAATTCTCATCACAAGAAAAACAAAACAAAAATTTGTAACTATGTGTGTTGATGGATATTAACTAAATTAATTAATTTATTTTTGAGAGAGAGAGAGAGACCTGAGCTGAAATCAAGAACCAGATGCTTAACTGACTGAGCCACTCAGGTGACCCCCTCCCCACTTTTTTGAGAGTGGATGTTAATTAAATTTATTGTGGTAATCATTTCATAACATTACATATATCAAGTCATTATGTTGTATACCTGAAACTAATACAATGATATATATTGATTATATCTCAACAGTAATAAAGAATCCTTGTAATACAGTTTTAATCATTTCTGGAATGAGATGTTAAAATTGACATAGAGTGGGGCGCCTGGGTGGCTCAACTCTTTTTTTTTTTTAATTTTTTAGGTTTATTTATTTTTGAGAGAGAGAGAAAGGGAGAGAGAGAGTGTCAGCTGGAGAAGGGCAGAGAGAGAGGGAAATAGAGAATCCAAAGCAGGTTCCAGGTTCTGAGCTGTCAGCACAAAGCCTGACATGGGGCCTGAACTCACGGACTGCGAGATCATGGGATCGAGCCCTGTGTTGGAGCTCCATGCTGAGCGTGGAACCTGCTTACAATTCTCTCTCTCTCCCTCTATCCCTCTCCTCTGCTTGCACTCTCTTAAAAAAAAAAAAAAAAAGACATAAAGTAAAATAGGTTCATTATTTAAAAAAGAAATAATAGCTAATATTTACTGAGTGGTTCTCGTAGGAAGGCTGTGCTAAGTGCTTTTACCACTTATTCTGCTCAGTGCTTTAACTACATATTTAATCCTTATAACAATTCTATGCAGTAGATACTATTATTAAGGCACTTACTCGGCATCATACATTTATTCAGAGTATTTCCAGGATTTGGTAAACCATTAAAATTTTGCTCCCCCACTTACTGGCTGATTCTGAACAATTTACTCTCTGAATCTCAGTCTCCACAGCTTTAAAATGTTAACTATATATATAGTCCAACATCTGCATTTCTTAATTACTTATCACTGGTGTCACTAGGTATCCCATCTGCCCATGCCCTAAACCAACTCCAATCAAAGCCCGAATAGTATTAGGGCTACCTTGGTTTTACCATCATGTGCATGGGAGGTCTGGCTGCCTCACCCCGGAAGCCAACCAAAGGGCTGCGTCAGTTTCTCTGCCTGCCCACTCCTGATGTCTTTCCCCTTTCCCACCAATTCATCTTGCTGAGGCACTAGCATGACTTTTTTTTTTTAAGGTTTTATTTTTAAGTAATCTCTACACCCAACATGGGGTTCAAACTTACAATCCTGAGATCAAGAGTCACACGCTCTACCAACTGAGCCAGCCAGGCACCCCTCCAGCCTGACTTTTAATGATGCCAGTACTGACTGGAATCATCTACATTATCCTCCAGGGTAAAAGAGAATCAAAAACAAATCCCTGAAGAGTTCACATTTCTTTTATTTGAATACTAGAAGATTAGGTCACTGGGGTAATGTAATTTTGGTTAACTGGCAGTCACCCAAAAAAGCCTTTAAAGAAAATTCTAAAATGGATCAATATACTGTACTATTTGATAAGTAGTACATTTGAACATAACTGAATCCTTGACTAAAAAAGTTGCTACATTTCAGGGCGGTCATCTGAACACTGGGACAATTTGGTTTTGGCCAAGACCTCAATATGAAATGCATTCTAGGGGCACCTGAGGGGCTCAGCTGGGTGAGCCTCTAACTTTGGCTCAGGTCATGATCTCGTGGTTTGGGAATTTGAGCCCTACGTCAGGCTCTGTGCTGACAGCCTGGAGCCTGCTTCAGATTCTGTGTCTCCCTCTCTCTGTCCCTCTTCCTGCTTGCACTCTGTCCCTCTCTCTCTCTCTCAAAAATAAACGTTTAAAAAAAAAAATGAGGGGCACCTGGGTGGCTCAGTCGGTTAAGCGTCTGACTTCGGCTCAGGTCATGATCTCACGGTTCGTGGGTTCGAGCCCCGTGTCGGGCTCTGTGCTGACGGCTAGCTCAGAGCCTGGAGCCTGTTTCAGATTCTGTATCCCTCTCTCTCTCTGACCCTCCCCTGCTCACGNGACTCTATATTATGGCTTACAGGCATACAGAGAAAGAAATGAAACAAAAGTTTACAAACCAAAGCTTATTCTTCATACATGGGATGCACTCTTTCGTTTTCTGTTCTATTCCAGTTTTTCATTAAAAAAAAAAAATGCTGGAACTCCTCTCCCAAACAATTCTTTAATATACTAATGTATAACAACGTGTAGTTTGAAAAACACGGACATAAGCAGGCTTTCCACTGTGTGGTTTTGCCAATACATAAGACCAACCTAAGAAAACAAATGCTGTGAGCAACCAGTATTAGACACGGCATACAGGCTCTACTTTCTTAAAAATATATATTAAGTTGAACCATTAATTGAAAGATATTTTTCCCACCTATCAGAGCAGAGAATACAGGACAAAACATTCTTTTAATATGGAGACTGCAAGATTTAATAGAGTACATGACTTGGTATCAGAAAACCTAGATTCATTTTCTAAACCCTAAAAAAATACCAGGGTAGAGCAATGATTATTAATAAATAGCTGCTAAAACCATTCTGTGAAAGACTGAGGAGAAACTTCTAATGGATAGACCATGCTGACAACACCTAAACCCCATGATCAATCTTAAAATCACATCCAGGAGGGGCACCTGGGTGGCTCAGAAGGTTGACTGGCTGACTTTTGATTTCAGCTCAGGTAATGATCCCAGGGTTGTGGGGCTTTGTGCTGACCATGGAGCCTGCTTAAGATTCATATTCTCTCTCCCTCCCTCTCTTTCTGTCTCTCTTCCCCCCTCCCTCATTTGTGCACACGATGAGATACATGGCACCACCCATAAAGTATAATGGTCAAAAAAATTAAGACACCTTAAGGGGATGCAATCAACCAAATCAAGAATGTGAGAAGTCGTACAGGACAAATGACCTACTTTTTCAACAAATAAAAGCAAGGGGAGGTGGGGGAGAAAGAGGAGGAGAAAAGGCTCTAAATGCAAAAACGTAAGAGCCTATCGAGCAAATGTAATAGGTGGACTCTGTTTGGATCCCAATCTAAACAAATCAATTGTAAAAAGACATTGATGAGACAGCCGAGAAAACTGAATACCAAATAAATACTAGGTGTTTTTTAGGAATTACTACTGTTATGTTTTTCAGGTGTGATAACGGTATTATGATTACAGGGGAAAAGGGGCAAGGGAGGAAAAAGTCACAAGAAGATGATATGTCATCTAAGATAAGCTTCAGAATAATCCAAGATGGGAAAAAAAAAAGATCCAAGATGGAGAGGGAATGGAGGGTAGAGATGGAATAAAACTGACCATATCTTGATAACTACTGAAGCTGGGGTATGGGTATATACGTATTTATTATGCTACCCTTTGTACTTTCGTATATGTTTACAATTTCCCATATTAAGAAACTATAATATAAAAAGAAAAGAAAATTTAGATTCAAACTTCAGAGTTTAGTAGACATAGGACTTTGGAATGCTCTTGAATACTCTGATCTTCAATTTTCTCATCTAAAAATGGGAATGATAACGATAATCCCTGCCTCACACAATTGTTAAGGGGAATGAAATGAGATCATGGATTCACATCTTTTGGAAATCCAGCCCTTATAAGCTGCAAAACTCTTACAGAGGTTATCATAATAGTCAGTTCTCTCTGTGATGGTATGACAGAGATTGTAGTTTTGTTGGATTAGAAACAAGTAGTGGGCTGAGTCTCTCAGAATTTCCCAGAATTTTTGTTTTGTAGTATCTCCTTAATAGGACAGTGTTTACTGGACATTGGCCCTTTTCTCCCAAAAGGAGTGTCAAAATTTATTACCAACAAGAAGTTCTCTAACTTGAGTTGTTTATATATCTTGTTTACTTCCCTGATTATTCATATTTCCCCGACTAAAGGTAGAAAGTAAATTTACAAGAGACTGTGGTGTTGAGATAAAACTGAATACAATTAGAAATCAATGTACTCTAAATAGAACTTTGTTTGAAATATCCCAGGTGCTTTTAAAGGGTAGATATGTATCTTTGAGCACTAATACTTCATCTCAAATAAAAGGAAATTAGCAGAGGTTCAAGCCTAAGTAACACAAAGGGAAAGCGGGCCCTAACTGGCTTCAGCTTGCAGAATGGGTTGAAGGGAGTCAGGGTGATCATTCTAAAACACAATTCGGATTAAGTCATTTCCCTTCCTTTCAATGGCTTTTTCCTCTGCTTTCAGGAAAAAGTCCAAATTCCTTAACAAAGGTTCAGGTAGCTCTCCAGCCTCACGCCCTCCCTTTTCCCCTAGTCTAAGCCCCTCCAGGATTGATGTCCCTTGTCATCACTAGCAGACAAGTCTTCCATTCTCCTCTCCCTTACCTTTCAGTGGTCAAGTCCTGTTAATTCTCCTGAGGTGTCTCTCAAATCTGCCCTCTCCATTCCATTTCTGCTGCTACTGCCCTGAGATCAGGCCTTTTTTTAACCTTTACTCCCCCATCTCCCCAAATAGGACATATCCTTATTGCATTTTCTGATTATAAAACAAAGTCATGCTCATAAAAAAAAAAAAAAGGCAATAAGGAAAGGAATAAATGTCTCCCCATGATTTCTTGACACAGACATAAAAAACTTCTCTATTACACTCATGTTCATAGCACCATTACTGACAATAGCCAGAAGGTAGAAGCAACCAAGATACCATCTGTGGAATGGATAAACAAAATGTTTGTACATACTATGTGTACACAACATAAATGCACACAATAAAATATTATTCAGGGGCACCTGGGTGGCTCAGTAGGCTAAGCATCTCACTCTTGATTTAGGCTCAGGTCATGATCTCACCTGTGGGATCAAGCCCCAGCCCCACGGTGAGCTCTGCACTGACAATGCGGGGCCTGCTTGCGATTCTCTGTCTCCCCCCCTCTCTCAGCACCTCCCCACCCCACCACGTGCATGCTCTCTCTCATGTAAAATGATAAACTTTTAAAAATATATGTTATTCAGCCTTAAAAAGGAAAGAACTCTGACACAGGCTACAACATGGATGAACTTTGAGGACATGCTAACTGAAATAAGTCAGTCATAAAAAGACAAATATTATACAATTCCATTTACCTAAAGTATCGAGAGCAGTCAAATTCACAGATACTGAAAGGAGAAAGGTGGTTGTGGGTGCTGGGGGAAGGAGGAAAAGGGGAAATTGTTCAATGGATAAAGAGTTTCAGTTTTACAAGATGAAAGAATTCTGGAGATCTGTTGCATAACAATGTGAATATCTTTAACACTCTGAACTATATGCTTAAAATGTTTAAGATGGTAAATTTTATGTTATGGGTATTTTACCACAATTAAGAATTTAAAAAAAAATTTTTTTTAAAGAACTACTCTTTCTAGACATTTTTCCTATAGATTTGTATGTATACACTTAAAAAGAAAAACAAAAATAGGCATACACTGTACTGTAATGCACTTTTCACACCTAACCATATGATGCAAAGATCTTTCTCATATATATAGCTCCCACCTCATTCTTTTTTTTTTTTTAATATTTATTTATTTTTGAAAGAGCATGCACAGGGAAGGGAAAGAGAAAGAGAAAGAAGGGGGCAGAGGGTCCGAAGTGGGCTCCATGCTGATAGCAGCAAGACCTAAGCAGGGCTGGAACTCACAAACCTCGAGACCATGACCTAAGCCAAAGTTGGATGCTCAACCAACTGAGCTACCCAGGCGCCCCTCACCTCATTCTTTTCTAATGGCTAATAGTACATATCACAGAACTGCACCATAATTTAACCAGTCTGTTTTCAACATTATAAAAACATCACAGTCAACATCTTGCATATTTTCTCAGTATGTCTTATGATAGACATCTGTTTTGTTTTTTACATGCCCTATTTCTGGTATCAATATCCTGATTTCCCCAAAGGAAAAATACCTCCTTCTTATCCAAACACCCACCCTGTACCCAGCCTCCTCCCCTCTAGCCACACTTGTTCTATGTAGCCAGCCTGGGTCCATTTATTTGAAGTTTGTTCCTAGGTATATTATTTTTCATGTTGTTATTTTCATCTCTCCTACAATTACAGTTTCTGACTATTACTGCTCGCATAAAGCTATTGCTTTTTGTCTGTTATACCTGCTTGTTTACTTAGTATACCCAATTATTTTAAACTTAATTCTCTTGAATCTTCTCAGCAGATCATATCATACATAGGTGGACAATCATATTGTTTACGCAGTGATTAAGAGAAAAGCTCTAGGTGGCTCAGTCCCATGGAGCATCTAACTCTTGATTTTGGCTCAGGTCATGATCCTATGGTGGTAGGATTCAGCCCCGCGTCGGGGTCTGCACTGAGCGTGGAGCCTGCTTGAGATTCTTTCTCTCTGCTCGCTCACTCTCAAAAAAAAAAAGAATAAAAGCTCTGGCCTCAGGCAGACCTGGATTCAAATCCTGTATGCCCTTGGGAAAGCATTTTACCTCAATTTCTTCATCCATAGACTGGGAATCATCATAAAGGCTATCTCACAGGACTGTTCTCAAGATTACATCATTAATTGAGACTAGTGCATGAGAAGTGCTCAACACAATTAGTTCGATAAATGTCTAATATCGGACAATAATGAAAATAGAACTCACTGCACACAACGCCTTTTATGTTTTGTTGTTGTTGCATTACCCTGATGTACTCCTTGTCAGCAACTGCCTTACTTCTCACGTCTTCAAAAAAGTAGAAGCTGTCAGACTCCTTTTAAAGATCCGTGCTGCGGATGTTATCCACGCTTATCTTTTTGGGAAGTAGTGCCATCCATTTCCCTTTTCATCTCCTGTATTTTCTCAGCCTCTCTCCTCACTACTTGGCTCTCTGCCATCAGTGTTTAAATCTGCTCACGTCTCTCTCATCATGCTTAAGACTTCACCTTATTCCCCAATCGCTCTCCAGCCTCCTCTCCCTCTCTCCCTTCACAGCCAAACTCTGTGAGCTGCCTACACTTTGTCTTTATTTTCTCACATCCCACTCTCTCCTCATCCCACTGATATATTACATTGAACCTTTGGAAGCTGCCGATATTCTAGATTCCACCCCCATCATTTCACCAAATCTGCTCAATTAGGTCCCCTGTGACCTCTATATTTATTCATCCGAAGGACACATTTTAATGTTTAACTTATCTTACTTGAAACCTAAGCAGGATCCTGCAAAATTCACCTCTTTCTTTGGCTTTCATTACTACATTCTCCTAGTTTTCCTCCTACTTCTCTGACCATTCCTTTTTAGTATAGTCTAAATGAACTCTTCTTCCGAGAGTGTGCAATACAGTGGCCTCGAATGATCTAGGCCTTTCTTTCTTTCTTTTTTTCAAAGCTCTCTTGACGGTTCTCTTCCAATGTGAAGTTTCCAGTTGTACCGGATTCATGTACTGTGCCCCACCACTGCACCTTGGAACGTGTTTGGAATGCGTGCCGTGAGGGCAGGGATCTGAGTCCCTACTGCCCCCACAATGCCTGGTGCATAACAGACGCTTGATAAATATTCTTTGAATTGCCATAAATGAATGGCTGCAATGTGAAAAACGGATAGGAGGAATGAAGACGGAGAGGGAGAAACAACAACAAAAAACCCCGATCTTTCTAAAACCATACCTCTGATCAAGCACATGCAACATACAGCACACACTTACTGCATGCTTAAAACTCCTTTGATGGCTCCCCAATGCCCCCAAGGTAAAACCCAAATTTTTCAAAAGTTACAAAGCAGATACAAGGAAAGTCTTTCAGAAGAGGCACGTGCTTATCTCTCAAACATCATCTAGCCAGACCACTGCCACTTCTTGGAATCTGTCTCTAGCCAGCCTGTGAAATCCTTGCAGATGCCCAAAAAGCCTGCATTCTATCCATGGGGCTTTGCACATGCAGCTCTCTCGCCTACAACACTGTACACTTCACCAGGCTTATCTGGCCAATACAAAGGCAGCCTTCGTGTCTCATTTTGGAAGTCATCTTCTTTTAGAATCTTTGACCAGCCTCCCTAGCCTCATTTCCTGAAATCTAAGTTAACTGCCTTCTCTAAGCATTCACAGCGTCCTGTATGTCCAATAGCATAGCTTGAATCACAATGAATTCCTGTTTATACGGTGAAACCAAGGAGTTCCCTGAAGACAAGATATCTCATTCACTCTACCCCTGGCGATCAGCCCAGGCCCTGGCATACAATACATGCTAAGTGATGGACTCCTTATAGTAGTAGTACTGATAAAAGCTCCAAGACACTGAGGACTTACCTGCAAGGGTTTTAAATATAAATTTAAGTTTGCCTCATAACACAGCTAGTATTATGCCCATTTTGCAGATGGGAAAACTGATGTACGATGAAGTCAATCGTCTCTGGCCCCAGGAGAGTCGCACATTCATTTTCCGCAGTTTTGAGTTATTCCCCGAAACGCAAATAAGAGGGGCTTTCTTTTTCTAAAGAAACTTTCAGGTCAGAAGCAATGGGCCCAAAATACAATAAACAGCCCAAAGCGCACGCCAAGCCAGTGCCAAGTGGGGTTACAGGGCAAGAGGGGGCGCCGCCCCGGCGCGGCGCAGGAGATTAAGGACTGGCCCCAGCCTCCCTCCCGGGGGTGCCCCGCGTCCCATGCCCCAGGCCTACTGCCACGAGTCGACGCCGAAGCGGCGCGTTTGGGTCGCGTCTGCCCGCCCGGCCCTGCTCACCTGCAGGCCCCCCGCCTCGTTGAGCCCCGGCCGCCGCCGGCCCGCAGCGCCTCCGCCGGGCTGCTGGGCGCCCGCAGCGCGCAGCGGAGCGCGTTGCCTTGGCGACAGGAGCTGCCGAACTCCCNGTTCGCGTCCCCTTCCGCGGCCCCAGAGCCGCCAGAGGAGGGAAAAGGAGTGAGAGTTGGGGTCCTGAGCCGTGAGGGAGCCGGGTGGGGTTTGGCAGCCTGGAACTTGGCCCCAGAAGGGGAAAGGAAAGGAATGCTGAGGGAAAGGGAAAGACTAAGGCGGGGGAGGGGTGGGGACTTGCACCTCGGATCCCGCCTTTGCCTCGGTTTATCTCTCTGTAACCAGATACGGGGATCGTTGGAGGAGAGAACCGGGCCAGAGGCGGAAGCTTGCTAGACTGGGAATATTTAAAGACGAGAAAACTCATGTGGGAGGAGTGGCAGATGCGTTTCCCTTTAATCTCAGAAGGGGTGGTGTGGCAAAGAATGAATAAACTTGTTTCTTTGGGCTCAAGGTGAGAATTAGATCATCAGATTGCATTTTAATATAGCAAATTTAGCTTCTGGCCAGCAATTATATTTCTTGAAATAATCCTGCAAATATACTGAAACATGAGCACAAAGGATATTCATCGCTCCATTGTTTGTGAAAGCAAAATGGTTAAGACCAGTCTAAATGTCCATCAGTAGATTCGTCCTTAAAATGAATTTCTACGGCAAGAATTAAGGGAGACCGAAATAGATAAAGATGTAAATACAATTTAGGTAAAGACCTGTCTTCAAGCTATGCTTACGCTAGTGGTCTCCTAACTAGTCCTGTCTTTGCATCTATTATTTGCCCCAGTTTATTCACCCTGCTGCCAAAATGTCCTTTTAAAAATGTAAACACGATCATGTCCTTCCCCTGTTCAAAACCTTTCAACAGCTTTCCCATCACATTTGGAATAAAATCCGGAATTGTTAACCACGTTCAGCTTCATCTCTCACCATTTTCCCGCCTGCTCATGCTCCAGCTACACTGGCCTTGTTTTTAAGTTAAGCATGTGTTTTTAAACACACACACACACACGCCCAAAATGGTGTCGCTTAGAATTCCCAAACGTGTGCTCAATACATAGTCTAATTGCAGTCCCAACCTCCCCCAGATAAGTAGTCTTAACCAGTCAGCCAGAAATTTTTCAATCCTCGCTAGAGTCTGCCACCTGGGCCCTCTGCACGGCCCGAAGAAGAATGAGGTAATCTGCATGATAAGACAACTTGCTTTTCCCCTAGAGAGTGGCCTTGCCTAGAACAATCCTTTTCTTCTGATAACTTTCTTGCCCCACCCCCCTGCTATAAAAGCTTCCATTTTGTAGAACTCCTTGGAGTGCCTCTCTACTAAGCTAGGGGACTAACAATTGATGAATCGCTTTTAAAAAGCCAATTCGATCTTCAAATGTACTTGGTTGAATTTTGTTACTTAACACATGCTTTTGTTTCGCGGCCTTTCCTCTTGCTGTTCCCATGTTGGGACCACTCTTCCTCTGCAGTTTGCTTCCTCATTTCCTTAGTGTCTTTGTTCAAATGTCAAGTCTTCAAAAACACCTGCCCTGACTACTCTATTTAAAATAGCAGACCCCCACCAACTCTTGTGTTCTCCTCGCCTGTTTTATTGTTTTTCTTCACAGCTCTTGTCAGTATCTGACATTTTATATTTGTTTATTACTTGTCTCTTTTCACTACAGCACAAAGTCTTTAAAAGGCAGGCATTTTGTTTTGTTCCCTGCTGTTTTCTTATCACTGGGAACTGCCTGGCACATAGTAAGAGCATGGTAAATATTTATTGAATAAATGAATAAGTTAAGTGAAAAAAGCAATATGCACCACTCTGGTTGGAAGGCTACCATGTGTGAAAAGGGAATGATAGATAATACATATAATCGCGGCATATGCATCTTATAAACTCTGGAAAGAGATCTGGGAGATGAGGGGGTAAGATGATACATTCTCACTGTACTTTTATGCAATATTTTTAAAAACCAAGTACCCATATTATCTTTTCAAGCAATATATAAGAATGTGTGGGCCCAGAACATGCCACTTTGGCATAAGGATTATTTCAAGCAGAAAGCAACTGAGAAGTAGACACAGAAAAGCTCTCTGCCCTCACCCTTATGAATTTCCTTTCGTGAAGATTTTGCCCCACCCTCTCCATCAGGAAGGGCAGAAGTTAAACAGGAGACAACTCCAAACTTTTATCAAGAGAGAGGAATCTACATAACAAATCTTACTAAAACAATACTTATAGTCCATTAATTTCTCCTGCTTTACCTCCCTAATAGCCTAAACTGCTTTCCATTGTCTTAGAACTTCTCTACAAATATAAAATGTCAGAATGGTATACAAAACTCCAGGCCTCCCTTGCCCAATCTGTGAACCCAGAGGGTAGAAGAAGGAAAAAGCGAATTTTGACAATCAATGTAAGGGTCAGAGGTGCTGCCTTAGGGTGGCAGTGAGCTCCCCCCTCCCCCCCGTCCCCCCAGAGGAGTGCTGCCGAGGGGTTCCTCCATGAGGTTGGAAATTGGAGAAGATCCGCTTTCCCCACATTTGCCACCTAGATGAGGTACACTTAATCACTTAGGGTCAGAAACACTGGCAGGATCCCACAGTTGGGCAGATGAGAAAAATGAAAATTTGTCAGTTGCCAGATAGCCCCAATGTTCCTCACTGAACATCCACAGTAGCGCCCACAGAATGTAAACAAACAGCAGACAAGGCCACTGCGGAACCACAAATATGACAATATTCTCCTCTTCCGCCTTGAGTGGGTCCTGCTTCCTTCTCAATCGTAACTCTGGCTCTGCTTTAATCCTCCCACCTCCTGGGTAAAACAATGAGATACCTAACCATCGAATTGCCCCTGCTTCTCAACTGTATCCAACCCAAAACTGTTCCCCACTTGCTTAAACCCTCCTCACAGATACGCAGCACAAACCCAAATCCAATAATAAGCTCTTCCCAGTTCTCTCTCAGCGAGAAACCTCCTGTTTTCTGTGATGTGAATTCTCCCTTGCTGTACAAGCTGAATAAATCTGATATTTTTTTGAGTACAGGTATGTCCCTGATGGGATTTGATCATGGACTTCTTTAAAGTCTTCACGTTCTTTAGCCCACTCCAGCAGTACTCAAACAGGAAGAAGGAAGGAATTTAAAGGTTACCTGAAAGGTTCACTGACCATAAGGCAACTCCATTTGGGCAGGTATTTGGTGGTGGGGGGGGGTGTCGGGTGAAGAGCTCAGGTGGGAATCAGGAAAGCGTAAATAATTCTCTTTCCTCTGCCATCAACCTTTTCTGTGGCCTTGAGTAAACCATTTCACTTTGAGTCTTTTTCCATCTCTGTAAAAAAATAGATTCAAATATTTCTAAGGCTTCTTCCAATCTAAATATTCTAGGATTCGAAACTCTACTGGTTCTTATATTCCCAGGTAAATGTTCCCCTACTTAGTCGTTTGTATAACCCTCTCATCTCATCACTGTTGCTGTATATGCATACCACCTGCACTGTTATATATATAAGTGAAACATTTCCCAATTTTTTTCTTTAAATAGCCTCCCAGTTTTAACTTAAAATCAAAATGTAAAATTTACATCACTCCTTAAATGGACAACCAGTGTTGCTGAAGCGGCCTCTGCCTGTGTGGCCAACCTCGTAATCTAAACTTCAGCAAACACCCTTAGTCCCCCTGATTGGCGGACTGACCTTTTTTTGTATATAGATCATGCATTCTTTCCTAGAAAGAACAGAGTACGTCTGCACGTCACGGAACAGAAACCAGAGCCCCTTGCACAAACCCCAGGCACTAAGGAACCAGACCCCCTTGCACAATCTCTGAGCATGGTGATAATGTCTCTAGCTGGCACCATCAAGTCTGCACATAATCAAGAAATGCTGGGGCCATTGCATTCCCTGTACTGATGAGCTGCCCTAAATCCCTTTAAAAATCCCCGGGCCAGGCAGAAACCTCAGAGTTGGCCTTTGGAGAAGAGTCTGCTTTCTCCCCAGGTGGCCAGCCTCCTGGATAAAATTCACGTTCCTTTCCAAGCAAAACTCACCTGTTGAGTGTTGGCCTTTGGAGCCATGGGCAGCCCATCTTGGGGTTCGGTACCACTGCTTGGTAGAAAGGGAAGGATTTCTGCCAGTACACACACTGACCCTAAAAAACAATGTGATTTAACTGGAGATGGGCTTACCTTTTGAGAGATTTGGAAAATGAAGCCTTCGCTCTGTCAAAAATGGAGGTAAGCAAATGTTAGAAACATGTTAAGTACTAGTGGCAAATGAACTTTCTCTTTGGTTTGAAACAAGGCTTTCTCACTCTGCCTTTCAATGTTACCTAATGTGTTCATGCACCCCAGGACCCTTCCATTTACCCCAAGTGGCATATATATTCCACATTTTAAGAAACAACGCTCATCTTTCCCTGATTAGCTTGGACTCATCTTTCAGTTCTCAGATTAAATGCAAATTCCTCAGAACACCCTTCCAGGACTAATACCCGCCAACCACATTACTCTCCCCTCACATAGTAAGCATTAATAAATAAGCTTTTATTGAAAGGATAGTCCCCTCATACTACTTCATAGTACTCGTCACAGTGTGTCATGGTGCATTTATGTTCAGTGTCAGGCTCTTTTTTTAAGTAGGCCATAAATTCCTGTGCATTTCTGTACCTCAGATCTCGACACATAACGGGCTCCCAGAGAATACGAGCGAGGTGAAGGAATAAAGCCTTCACACCTGCAGCTCTGGGCGGTTTTCGCCCCATCTCCTCAGCAACAAGCGGTGTTAACCCCGCCTTCTCCCTTAGCTCCTTGTCGGTTTAGCCCCGCCTCCTCCCTCATGGCCGACCTGGTTAGCCCCGCCTTCTCACGCAGCTCTGGGCCGGTTGAGCCCCACCTACAGTGCCGGCCGGGTTAGCCCCGCCTCCTCCCTCCCCTCTGAGCTGGTTTAGCCCCGCCTCCCGCTTAGCCCCAGGTCGATTTAGCTCCGCCTTCTCCCTCTACCAATGACAGAGGCTCTCTCGGGCAGGCCCGGCAAAGGGCGGTGGGCGGGGTCACGCAATGACGCAACTCGCGCGTTTCCGGCCTGAGAAAACGTCGCGATTCTGAGGAGACGCCTCGACTGGCAGTTACCACCGCGCCGGGAAGCTTACCCACCGGCCGCTTCCATCACCAAGCGTCACAATGGGGGCTGTGCTGGGCGTCTTCTCCCTCGCCAGCTGGGTGAGTCCAGGGTCTGATGTCTCCATCGGACGTGTAGTTTGGGGGAGGGCAGCAGGGAGCCCCATGCCCAGATCCTATCTATCGGTCCTTGGCCGGGGGTTGGGGGGCACAGACCCTGGGCTGCAGAGAGTATTCGGGGGCCCAAATCAAAATCCGTGATTGCCCCCCGAGATTGGGATCACGCGGCTCGCCTTCCGCGTTTCTGGGGGAACGTAGGAGGCCAGGCCGTCATTGTTTACAATTTCGATTGCCCCGCCCCCGCGAGCCTTCCGGCCTCTGGCTTCCTCTGGAGCTGAAACCTGGACCAGGGAATGAGAGTTCCGTGGCGAGGGCGCTCTGCTTCATTTCGAAGTACCTTCATGTGGCGTCATTTAATTTTGGGTGGCTTAAACGATATATTTATCCCATAGCATGGATTTGCCAATGCTACAGAGTATGTGGCAGAGCTGAGATTTTAAACGAGGCCTGTATGTAGTTCTGGTGCAAAGGAAAGGCCTGGTGGATTATTATTCAAAATTGGAAGCCGTGGCGTTAACATTTTGAGACCTTGTCCAAGACCTGTATCTCTGGTTTCTCGTAACATGAGGAAAATCACTCCAGCATTCCTCACCTCGAGAGCTCCGTTGAGGATAAAGTGAATAAATTGGGTTGAATCCCTTTGTAGATTGTAAACGGCACATTTTAAAAAGGAAATTTTAGGATCTAATAACGAGAACATAGTGAGTTTCTTCGTATACTTGCTACGGAGGATCACGATTCCTTAAAATCATTTCCTTGTTTCTTAACTGCCCAGCTGATTTAGTTGATCAAGGACTCAACCTCAACTCATTACACTACCATTTCTTAGGGACAAAGTGTATTTTCCTTTTTTTTTTTTTAAGATTTTATTTTCAAGTAATCTTTACACGTGGTAGGGCTCCATCTCACAGCCCTGAGGTCAAGAGTCGCATGCTCCTCTGACTGAGCCAGTCTGGCGCCCTTCCATTCCTTAAGGCTGTTGACCTTAAATCAGAAGGGTGTTTAGTCATTTACAGGTTCCTTGAGAGCAGTAGTCTTCCAATTTTTTTACCTTGACCCAAAGCAAGAAATAAATTTTATATAGTCAATTTAATATGCCCAATTAATTAGACCCAAGTGTCATGAAATAAATTTTATCTTTATCATCTCCTGTACAATTTTTCTTTCACATTAAAACAAATCCTGGGAAGTTGAATTTTACAATCCACTAGTGGGTCAGGCTATTTGCAGAATAGATTTAGGAAAAAATATAGTTAAGGTAATTAAAGAGTGATTTGAATTTGAAAGATTTTTTTTTTATCCTAACAGCCTGAAACACATTTGACTTTGTTGTAAAGCCATCAAAACATTCCTCTCTATAAATTGCTTTTATATTTTGTAATCCCTTTGGTTCAACAGGAATGGCAGGAAGTGCAGTGTACCAAAGAATGGAAGGAGGGAGGGGAAGAATAATAGGAAATAAAGTCAAAGGTAGCAGGGAGCCAGCCAAATCCTGTAGATCCCCATTGTATGGTCGTGTAGGCCAATTTAAGGACTTCGGCTTTTACTCTTAAAGTCAGTTAGGGATCCAGTATAGAAAAGAGGAACGATGTGATCTGACCTGTGTTTTAACAAGGTGGTTGTGTGGAGAACAGACTGTAGAAAAGAAAGGGGAAAGCAGTGTAGAGAAAAAACGTTCTTTGCACCCTCTGTGAGGTTAGTGGTTGCGGGGTCCGTGAATTAAACTGACAAAAGACAGATTAGCACAAGAAAAAAAACTATGTGCACATGCAGCACACATATACACAGGATGTTCTTCATCATTCAGTGATGAATAAAGGGTAGTTGGAAAATATGGCTTATTGTATACCTAACTTAATAGGGGACAAGAAAAGGGCTTTTACAGGATAAGTTTCTTTAGGGAAGACAGATAGATGGGTTTTTCAGAGAACAAACAGGAGGTAAGACAGTTTGTGATAATACTTGTTTGTGTAGGTGCACAGGTCTTTTGTCTTCATGGCCATAAAACTCTCTTAGAGAATTTATGGCAGCCTCATATCCCAGAAGTTGCTGCTTTTAGTCAGTTGAAGAAAGCTCCGAGGGCTTTTTTCTTATCTGTTTAATCTCAAATGTCTTTATCTTAAAATAATCCATACCAACTCTGGCTTCTGAATGGGTCACTTCAGAAGTGAGACAGGAGCCGGGGCGCCTGGGTGGCTTAGTCGGTTAAGCATCCGACTTTTGCGTAGGTCATGATCTCGTGGTTCGTGGGTTTGAGCCCCGCATCGGGCTCTGTGCTGACTGCCAGCTCAGAGCCTGGAGCCTATTTCAGAGTCTGTGTCTCTCTCTCTCTTTCTCTCCCTCTCCTAGAAATAAATAAAAATATTAAAAAAAAAAAAAAGAAGTGAGACAGGAGCCATTGCATTTAATCCAGGTGAGTGATGATGGTAGTGGCTCAGACCAGTTGGATATAGGGGCACCTGGTTGGCTCTGTCGGTTAAGCGTCTGACTCTTGATGCAGCTCAGGTCATGATCTCATGGTTTATGAGTTCCAGTCCCTGTGTTTCAGCCCTGCGTTGGGCTCTGTGCTGACAGTGCAGAGCCTGCCTGGGATTCTCTCTCTCTCTCTCTGCCACTCCTCTGCTCACTCATGCACTCTCTCTCAAAATAAAAACTAATATATATATGTGTGTATTTTGAAGATAAAGCTTATATGCTCACAGATTGGATGATGGTTTTGGAAAAAAAGGGCATTGAGGATGACTCCACAGTTTTTGGCCTGAGTAACAGGAAGAAGAGAGTTGTCATATACTGAGATAGGGAAATGATGTGACAGTAAGACAGCTTTGTTCCACAGTTTGAGTACCTACTCTGTTAAGGTATAAGAGACATAACAGTGGGTGGTCCCTCCGAAAGGTACTTATAATCTCTTGATGTTTATAAACAAGTAAGTAGGCACATTAGTTTGCTAGGACTCAGTAACAAAATACCACAAACTGGGTGGCTTAAGCAACAGAAATTTATTGTCTCCATTTCTGGAGGCTAGAAGTCTGAAATTTAAGGTGTCAGCAGGGTTGACTCCTTCTGACGGTGATGACAGAGAATCTATTCCATGCCTTTTTCCTAGCTCCGGGTGGTTTGTATCTGTCTTTGATGTCCTTGACTCCTAGATCTCTGCCTTCATCTTCAGTTGGTATTCTTCCTGTGCTGTGTGTCTGTGCCCAAATTCTCCTTTTTATGACACCAATCATGTTTAATTAGGTGCCCACTCTTCTCCAGCATAGCATCATTCTAGCTAATTACATCTGCAATGACTTTTTTTTTTTCCAAATAAGGTTACATTCTCCAGTATTAGGGATCTGGACTTCGACATACTAATTTGACATAGTTCAACCCATAATAAACAGTAGGCAGTTATTATGAGACTATTTTATGGGCCCGAAAATAAATAACGAGAATCAGGAGTGTGTGAATGCAGACAAAAGAAACCTGAAGCAGTTAGTGTCGTTGTTGGCTGTAAAACCTCTTTTCCTTTCTAGGGCTACCTACAGACCTCGGAGTCTTTTGGCCCAGATTTTAGTTAAGAACTGGATACTGAATCTGGGTGATCAGTTTCCCATGGCTGTTGTGATAACAAATGTCATTGGCTACCATGCTATATTGAGCCCCTGCCATGTCAGGCATTAGGCTACATGCTGTATATTCCTGATACTAATTCATTCTTCACAGTAATTGTTTGGGTAGGTGGTATTGTGCCCATTTTTACAGATGAGAAAACTGGTCTTTTAAGAACCTTAACGTCTTGCTCCAAATTGCACAAAACCAAGATAAAGGCCACGCAAGGTACTGTCTATACAAAGTAAAGACTGGGACCGTGCTGTGGGACCGGCATCCCCGATTATTTACATCTGTGGCTGATTCTGACTTTAGCCTGCCCTTGTAATGTGACTTAATAATGTCACCTGTGAAAGCAATTCAAGCACTTTCCTCATTAAACCTCCATAAAAATGACTCAAATTATACCTTCATCTGGAATGCTCACCAGAGATCCAGGTTACTTTTTTTTCAATTGAGGTAAAGTTCACATAATAAAAAAGTAACCATTTTAAGTAAATAACTTTGTGGTATTTAGTATCTTCACAGTGTTGTTCTGTCATCACATCTGTCTAGTTCTAGAACATTTTCATCCCTCCCACTCCCCAAGAAGAAGCTTGATTCTCATTAAGTAATTCCCCATTTCTTCACTCTCCCCATCCAACCTCTGAAAACTACAGATGCTTTCCATCTCTGGATTTACTTATTCCAGACATTTCATATAAATGAAATACAATATGTGACCTTTTGTGTTTCGCTTCTTTCACTTAACATGAGGTTTTTCTAGATTCACCCGTGTCGTATCATGTATCAGTACTTCGTTCGTTTTTAGGACTGAGTGGATAGAACACATTTTATGTATGTATTCATCAGTTGATGGACATTAAGTTGTTTCTGCCTTTTGACGACTGTAAACAGTGTTGCTTTGAACATTCGTGTACAGGCTTTTGTTTGAATACCTGTTTCAGTGCTTTTGGGTGTCTGTTTAGGACTGGAATTGCTGGGTCAGATGTGATTCTGTGAGGACTCTCCAGGTTTCTCTTGAAAGGAGCTAAATTGCTCTTGCTATCCTTATTTATAATGATTTCCATGTAATGTTGCTTTATGCTATAATACCAGATTTGGTAACTGGGATTCCTTAAAAAGCAAGTGGAGTTAGGTTTTTATTTTTCTCAGTATTAAGATACATTGTTTTTATTTCATTTTATTTTATCTTTTAAAGGGTATACACATTTTATTCTTTATTGTTTTTTAAACATTTTTTTAAACATTTATTTTTGAGAGAGAGAAACAGAGCATGAATGGGGGAGGGGCAAAGAGAGAGGGGGAGACAGAATCCAAAGCAGGCTCCAGGCTCTGAGCTGTCAGCACAGGGCCTGATGCGGGGCTCAAACCCACAAACCATAAGATCATGACCTGAGCTGAAGTTGGTGCTTAACCAGCTGAGCCACCCAGGTGCCCCTCTTCTTTATTGTTTTTAATGTTTGTTTATTTTTGAGAGAGAGAGAGAGAGACAGCATGAGCAGGAGAGAGGCAGAGAGAGAAGGAGACACAGAATCTGAAGCAGGCTCCAGGCTCTGAGCTGTCTGCACAGAGCCCGATGTGGGGCTCAAACTCACGAACAATGAGATCATGACCTGAGCCAAAGTCAGACGCTTAACCAACTGAGCCACCCAGGTGCCCCAAGATATATTGTTTTTAAATAAAATATACTCTCTACGTGAATATAACTAACATTTACTGGGCTCCTTCAGTGTTTTAGGCACTGTGTTGAGTACTCATTTCATACAGCTATGTCTGTGAAAGAAAGATTCTTTTATTGAGTCTATTTTACAGATGGAGAAGTAAGCTTAGCTTATGTAACTTGCTGAGGTAAAGTGACAGAAATAATATTGATTCCAGAATCCAGGCTTCTAATCCCTTCCTCCTAGCCATAACTCACTCAGTCAAAGCTGCGAAAGCCTGGCTTACCTCCTCATCTTCTCTCTGTGACATTTATGACATGAAGGGGTCCGCTGAACGAGGTCTCAAACAGCTGTGGTATGCTTGTTGCAGGTGCCGTGCCTCTGTGGCAGTGCGTCGTGTCTGCTGTGTAGCTGCTGTCCCAATAGTAAGAATTCCACGGTGACTCGCCTCATCTATGCTTTCATTCTCTTCCTGGGCGCTGCCGTGTCCTGTATCATGCTGACGGAAGGGATGGAGTCTCAGCTGAAGAAGGTGACAAGTAACGGGAGCCTTAATACACTGGTTATCTGGGTGATTTTTTAGCTGGCACAATTTAAGTTGTGATTAACATTCTGACTTTTCACCATTGTAAAACTCAATCAAGTTTATTGTGATTGTTAGGTTTTTAAATTACTTTTGGGTATAGTCAAGACAGAACGTGAAAGCGTTAGTCCTTTTTCAGAAATAAAGGTTGTCAGAATGAACATCTTCAAGGTCGAGTATAACAACTCAGAGAAAGATATTAAAAGAGTGACACAAAAAACATTATCTTTCCATGTATGCTTAAGATGTAAACGTTTACCTAGACTGGCCCTTCACCTGTGGGCGTAGTCAGTTGTAGTCAGTTGCCATGAAAATTTGTGGCAAGATGGGAGATAAACTCATCAGCATGAAAAGAGCACTTCACTGTTATTTGCAAAATGCAGGTTGTTTCTACTATTTGGTGACAAGGCTGCAAGCAAATTGGAAAGCAGAAGAGTTCCACAGGACAGTCTCACAGTTGTGAAAGTCGTCAATTTTATAAATCCAGGCTTTTCTATGATGGGATAGCATCTTTAATTGTGGATATCGCCCTAACAGTGCAATTGCTTTTTCCAGATTCCTGGATTCTGTGAAGGGGGGTTTAAAATCAACGTGGCTGATATAAAGGCAGATAAAGACTGCGATGTGCTGGTGGGTTATAAAGCTGTATATCGGATCAACTTTGCCTTGGCCATCTTTTTCTTTGTCTTCTCTCTGCTCATGTTAAAAGTAAAAACAAGTAAAGATCCCAGAGCAGCAGTACACAATGGGTATGTAAAATTTATTATTTACTTGCTTATGGTATTATGGTGTGGATCCTCCTGTTGAGCAGTTAATGTTGCTATTCCGATGGAAGCAGTAGAGTATGTGAATCAGTGGCCCACAAATATTTCTGACCTATTGTACATGTAAGGTTGTTTCAGGGCTATTTCCAGTTGCAGCTCTGTAGCACAGAGAGGGGATGAGGAAAATCTCGTCTTTTCTTTTAATACCTTTGTTTCAGGTTCCTAGATTTTTATCAAACACCCATGAAACAGTTCAAGCGTTGTGCTAGGCACTGCACACACACAGACACATACACTTTTTATTGTTAAAAGATAAAAATGGGGGCGCCTGGGTGGCTTAGTCGGTTAAGCATCCGACTTTCGGTTAGGTCATGATCTCGCGGTTCGTGGGTTTGAGCCCCGCGTCGGGCTCTGTGCTGACAGCCAGCTCAGAGCCTGGAGCCTGTTTCAGTCTGTGACTCCCTCTCTCTCTGACCCTCCCCTGCTCACACTGTCTCTCTCTCTCTCTCCTAGAAATAAAAAAAAAAAAAAGATTAAAACGTACCTGTTATATTAAACCATATACAGAAAAATAAATTGGATCACTGGGTCACTGATTTACTAATTTATTGTTTTCCATTCCTGACTACTCCCTGTTCCTCTTAGTTTCAAGTAATTATTTTTTTGTCAGTTTATTTATTTTGAGAGAGAGAGAGAGTGCACGAGTTGGGGAGAAGCAGAGAGAAAGGGAAAGCGAGAAAATCCCAAGTAGGCCCCACACTTGTCAGCACAGAGCCCAATACAGGGCTCGAACCCTGAACTGGGAAATCATGATTTGAGCCGAAATCACGAGTTGGATGCTTAACCGACTGAGCCACCCAGGTGCCCCAGTTTCAAATAATTCTTATTTGAAGACTGAAAGGAGTTCTGTAAACTTTATATGTATTGCAACCTCTTTTTATAGATGTAGTAACTGAATTTCAGAAACATTAGAGTGTCTGAGATTTCTGAGCCAGTGAGAGTAGAGCTAGGATTGAAACTCAGGTCTGTCCAGCTCCACAGCCTGATTCTTTCCACTCTGCCACACAAGGCAGCCTTTAAAGATGATGAACTGAAAGCCAGGTTTGGTCTTGGCTTTGCCATTGATGAACTGTGTGATTGTGGGCACAAGGCGCTTATGTCCTGTATTGTGAAAGAAGGATTAGACGATAACTTTTTCCTAGGTCCAATAGTTAATTGCTTCATATTTAGCTAATATTGTTAGTTTAGAATGCTCCAGAATTCTAGAAAAATTCCTATCTTTAATTGCCAAATGTTAGCGAAATTCTTAAGTTATATGTTTTTCTCTTATTATATCTATGAATGATTTGTTCTCTGGACTAATGTTTGTCCTTAAATTGTATTAAAGATTGAGTGAAACAGCTTCATGTCAAATGAAGAGACAAGCCTAGACATTCATGTTGGAAGTGCTACTGAGTCTTTATTTTTGCATTTCAGAAATTCACTTTTCTCCGTAGAAGAGCAAAAATTAACATTTCCTAAATGCACCTTTTTATATTTTAATAGGTTTTGGTTCTTCAAAATTGCTGCCATTGTTGGTATCATGGTTGGCTCTTTCTATATCCCTGGGGGCCATTTCGCCACAGGTATGCTACTAAGGGGTTAATGATGATATACAGACTCTACAAATGATGGAGTTTAAGCTACATTTTCATTACTGGTTTTGCAGAACTGGCAGTTGAATGAAGTGGTATTCAATTATATGACTCCGTACTAATGTTAAGGTAGTAATTAAGTGAATAAACCCAGGAGGCGTTCAGCCCATTTCTCAGTTGTTCTGGAATCATATGTTGCCAGTATCTTAATATAGCTTACCTTCTGACTTGGCAGTGCTAACTTAATCAGAGAGCTTGCCAACATAGGGACCTATAGTATCTCATACATGCTTTACAATCCCTATCTTAATCTGCTTTCTTACCATAACATCAGGTGACTTCTGTGGATTTCCACCGTGGTTTTTTTCTCCCTTGTAAAGTAAAGGAAAATGCTTACTGTTTGGAATGTCAGATCCCAGGCTCCCCTTGGCATAAGCTAGAGCAAGTTTTAAAAGGTCTGAAACCAACAAAACACTTCTCAGACAATGCCTTTGAGTTTGGGTTTGGAATAATTTTGCTTGCTGCTGGAGACAGAATATGTCTTTACCACCTACTACTTAAATTGAAATTGTTTTAAAATACTGGACAGTAATATTCTGAAATGATACTCCTATGGTGAAGAATAATTTTGTTCTTTTGCTTTGTAGCCTGGTTTATTGTTGGCATGGTAGGGGCCTTTTTGTTCATCCTCATCCAGCTAGTGCTGTTGGTAGACTTTGCTCACTCTTGGAATGAATCATGGGTAAATCAGATGGAAGAAGGAAATCCAAGGTGTTGGTATGCTGGTAGGTATCTGACCTCACCTATGAGAGCTATACTGCATTATTAAACACGATGTACATTAGACACTATTAACTACAGAACCAGCTGAGGGTTGCTGGAGGGGAGGTAGGTGGGGGAATGCGCTAAATGGTGATGGGCATGAAGGAGAGCGCTTGTGATGAGCACTGGGTATTGTATGTAAATGAGGAATCACTAAATTCTATTACGACCATATATGTTGTTACCATATGTTACCATATATGTTAACTAGAATTTAAATAAAAACTTGAAGCAACAAAAATAGAATGTACAATAAAAATCTCCATGGACTTCAACGTATAAACTTCCAAATGAGAGCTGACTTTTTAAAAATTATAGTTTTCCAGTTGAATTACAATACACTAGAAGGAGGAAGCACAGATAACATAAATCATCGGCTTCTCTCAGTTCATTTGTTTTGGGATTTATAATGTAACTAGATGTGTTTAGATAAAGAAAAATAGTTGTATTTAGTGATGTAGTTTTGGTTTTGATTTCCTTGTTTTCACAGACAGAGGACTCAGGTGGGTTATACATATGGGTCCTCTGCCCACATCCCTCAGGCAAATAGGAGTAAATAGTCCTTCCTGCTTTATTCGGAATATGACCCATACCCCTTGTAAAAGCTTTCTGGCAGAAAAAGGGCACTTAAAATTTGGAGGGTGGAAATACGATGTATAGCTTATAATGGGGAGGGACTTGAGCTCTTTACTTATTAGGGGCACTGACCCAGCCGTACCTCATTTAAAAAAATAGTAGTTACTGAGATTCCTAGCCCCTGCCCCTCCACCCATTATCAAAGTAATAGCTGTTCTGTGTCAAGAACTTGGAAAACCAAAAATCACAAAAGAAAACAAATTCCCCATAATCCAACTCTTCAGTAATTAATACTTTTAACATATTAGTCTGTCTTTCCAGTTTTTTTTTTTTAAGTTTGTCTATTTTGAGAGAGAGAGATCGAGAGAGAGAAAGAGAGAATCTCAAGTGGGCTCCATGCTGTCAGTGCAGAGGCCAGCGTGGGCCTCGATCTCATGAACCAGTCTCCCAAATCATGAGATCATGACCTGAGTCGAGATCAAGAGTCACACACTTAACCGACTGAGCCACCCAGGTGCCCCTCTATTAACTTCCATTTTTTTATAATTCATTCAGACTCACTCCACTTGAGAATAATTTAATGATGAATTGAGGATTTGCCATACTTTGGAGTAACTAAAAAGTAATCTTGCATATTCACATGGAAAACCATAAGAACTATGCTAATAATTTAGTATACGTTATCATTTGATAGTAATATATACATCATTTAATTTTAAACATGCAAAATCCATGGAGATTATGATAAATGGAAACTAGTTTTCTCAAATAAGTCTGTGCTGTGAATTACGAACAAGTTAATTGAGCTCAGTGTTGCTATAGTTGGTCTGACTGTACTGTTACTCTTCCCCTCATGTTTTCTGATATTCAGACTTAAATAGGTGGTTGTTGATTGTCCATGTGAACAGAAAGGAATATTATTTCAGGTATTTAAAAAGAGCAAATATGCCACTTTCCCACAATGATGTGGTCTCACAGTGACAGGAAATGGGTTTATGTGGCCAGTGGCTACAGAAGACAAGTGTCATAAAAGATGCCTGTCCATCGTTTTCTGTTAACTCTATCCCGGGCATCTAGCTTACTGGAACTGGGCCATTTTGAGGCCCCAGAAGTTTTGTAGATTCCTAAGAAAAGCTTATGAAGAATATTATTTTGCTTATAATTGGATTTCACTCTAGCTGGAATGATCACATGTCTGTTTTTCAACCCATGGAATCAAGTAAGGTAGTCTAGGAAGTGAATTCAGTTGCTTGGTGGATTATTTAATTTAACATTGAGCCACCTCTGATGCTATCTGAAACATCAGCCTTGGGTCTTCTGTAATTTCCCCATAAAATGGTGACCACCTTAACAGTACAATAATGTGTCTTTATTTTTCCATGGAGTAGAAGAAAATTGGTCTTCATTAGAAAAGTTAACAATCGTGCACATTCATATTGACTTCCCTTTTTCTAGCTTTACTCTCCGTCACAAGCATCTGTTACATCCTGTCAGTCGTCTTTGTCGGGTTATTCTATACATACTACACCAAACCGGATGGCTGCACGGAGAACAAGTTCTTCATTAGTATTAATCTGATCCTTTGTGTTGTGGTTTCTATTATATCCATCCTTCCAAAAATTCAGGTATGGTTTTCTGCTGCGTCGTCCTGTGACAGATTTTTAACTAATGCTGAACTTTAACTGACATACTCTTTTACATGAGTTTATGTTGAACATTATATACTTAAATATTTTCCCATATTACGATAAGGTCTTTATAACTTAGTAACTGCAAAATGTGTGCCATTGAGTAAATAATTTCCCTATCATTAAGGGGAAAAAGTAAAAAACCTAGGTAAGCTGAGAATTTATAGCTTATAAAAATACTTTACATCATGAGAATGATTCTTAGGAATCCTTAGCCAAGATATGAAACTAGAAAATCATTGCTTTTCGTATTTAAAAGTAAAACTCAAGTGTGCAAGTTTCACCATTTAAATAACATACTTTAAAAATTCATAGAGTTGTAGATAAGAAATATGAAAAGAATATGAGACATTGCCTCTCCTTTCAAAAATGAAAAAGCTGAAGTTGCAGAGAGATGATGGGTCACCTAGTAGCTAGTTAGGCCACAGCTAAGTTGAGATTCTCCTACACCAAGGGACTAGAAAATCAGGCCTCTGTGGGATACACAGAAATCCCAGGACCATGAAATCCTTTGAGAACCAGTAGTACATGGTTATTTTTCAGGCTACCTGAGACTGAAAGGTTACTTTTTATCTTTCAACTGTCAAGTCGCATCAGAAGGATTTCAGTTAATAATACTTCTGGGGAGCCTAGGGAAATTCACTGGGTTTTAGGAGGTCAGCCCTTGCGGTTCCTGTGGCATTGTTTTCTTTTTGATTTCACAGGAACACCAGCCTCGTTCTGGTCTCCTGCAGTCCTCTCTCATCACCCTCTACACCATGTACCTCACCTGGTCAGCCATGTCCAATGAACCTGGTAAGGGAATGTCAATAGCACATTCGTTTGATGAGAAGAAAGTAGGGAATTACTCCTTTGGCAGGTGCAAAACTAGAGGTAGAGCAAACATTAAACAGGCGAACAAACAAAAAACTTCACTCCAGTGTACAGTGTTCACTGTATGTGCAGATGTTTACATTTCAAGTTTTATTCTCCATATCTGTTGTAGCTGTTCATAAGTGACAGCCTGAAGGACCACAGTCCTTTATACAGTCTAGGCTTTTCCCTGGACTTAGACTAAGTCAGGCTAGTTACGAGTTGGACAGGGCAACATTGTTTTGGCCCTCTGTAGCATCTTTGTAGTTGAATTTCACTTTGGTCTTCTAGGCTGTAGAAGAAATGGCTGTAAGAAATCTTTGCATTGTGTCTCACTCAATAGGGTATTCTGTGGACTTGTTTTAAAGGAAAACAATTATTGCAGACCTTCCAGTGATGACTCAACTTACTGTTGTTGTACTCCCATTTAACTGTAAAAACAAAACTAGGGAAAAATTCCTTGCACTTAAATCCTTTGTACAACTATAGATGCAAAAAGATTTGGCAATAAACTTCAAAGCCAGTAAAATCAAGATTGACATTTATGAAATTTGACAACTACTTTGTTGCCTCTTTTCTTTTTATCTAAAACTAAGTCACTGATTGCCACACAAATACGTTACTAACTGCTAAGTCTGCAGGTTCTCTTTAGTATTCCCATACTGTACATCATGACCAAAAAACGTGTGAGCGTACCCCTCAAATCCTCTCCTGGAGCAAGGAGTTCTAACTAAGGAGAATACATTTTCCGTTCTCAGATCGTTCCTGCAACCCTGGCCTGTTCAGCATTGTGACACACATGACCGCACCAACCTTGGCTCCTGGAAATTCAACTGCTGTAGCCCCTACCTCTGGTCCACCCTCGAAGAGTGGGCATTTTCTGGATCTGGAGAATTTTATTGGGCTGACAGGCTTTGTTCTCTGCCTTTTGTATTCCAGGTAAGTTAAAAAGTACTTGGGACAGGATTGTTATGACAGTTGATAATAGAGCAAAGAATCTATTTTCCTTTCAAAAAGCAGTGTGAGGAATTTAAAAAAAAAAACAAAAAACTTTTCTTTATGGGAAGTCCTTGACTTCCCTCAGTTACCCAGCCATGTATATTTCTTAAAGCCCAGTAAATCGTCTCCTCAAGTAATTCCTTCCAAACTGACAAAGAGATGCCTTCTCCCTGGATGGGAGGATAAAGTTTTCACCTGATCCTAGATCAGCTAGAGTAATGGCTCTGGTTGGTTTATCTTTTTTTGTAAGAAAATCTTTTATTTCCTGATCATTGTAAAAAATAAATAACTACAGGGGTGCCCGGGTGGCTCAGTCAGTTAAGCGTCTGACTCTCGATCTCAGGTCATGATCTCATAGTTTTGTCAGTTCGAGCCCTAAGTTGGGCTCTGCACTCTCGGTGCAGAGCCTGCGTGGGTTTCTGTCCCTCTCTCTCTCTGCCTAACTCTCTCCCTCACCCCAATCCCCCAACCCCTGTGCGTACGCACACGCTTTATCTCTCTAAATAAACAAACTTTAAAAACAATAAACAACTACAGAATTCTGTTACATCTAATTTTAAAGTCCTTAGTTAATCTAAGAGCTCAGATATAACCTGTTTTAGCACTTTGCATTCATATATATGTACCATTGGAATAAGCAAATTTATAGAGGTAAAAAATTTGTTTCTTACCCATTTTATTGATATTTTCTGCATAATAGAATATATTATTTTAATAATTTAAAAATATGAGGTAAAATGGGCAAGTGGGGAATAAAGGTATCTTCACTCCAAATTTAACCTCTTTCATGGTTAACACATACGGTACATATCAGTTCACATTTTCCCCCTTATACTGTCTATCAATCTATTTGTCTATAGAATTATACACAATGTTATGTATAGTTACATACATATCACTTGATAATTTTTTAAAATAAGGAATGTGTCATAAATACATGTAGTTTCTCAAATACGAAATTTATCATAATTTAGACAGCTTTCCACATTTTGTGTAGATGTATCTTTTTTTTTTTTTGATGCTTAAAATACAGGTTGGCAAACTACAGCCCTTATGCTGGCTGCCTGTTCTTGTGAGGAAAGTTGTATTGGAACACGGGTGTGCTTCTGTGTGTTTTATGTTGTCTGATCTTTTTTGTTTGTTGGGCTTTTGGCCTCACGTGTTTTGTTTTGTTTTTGAGATGTAATTTCCATATTATAAAATTCACCCTTCTAAAGTGTACTACTCAGTTTTTTAGTCTCTTCACAGGATTGTGCAATCCATTTTAGGACATTTTATTTTGCCGAAAAGAAACCAGGCTCTTTAGCAGTCACCTTCTATTCCCTCCCACTCCAGCCGTTGGCAGAAACTAATCTCGTCTTGTGATGACAAGTAGCCCTTCAGAAGGCCTTCAGTCCCCGAATAGGAGTTCAGGAATAACCTTCATGTATATAGGCCAATGGCAGCAATTCATCTCATAACCCCTTTCTGATTTGTCTTCTTTTGGATCACTTTCCAGCATCCGCACTTCCAACAATAGCCAAGTAAGTAAGCTGACCTTGTCAGGAAGTGACAGTGTGATCCTCCGTGATACAACCACCAATGGTGGCAGTGATGAAGAAGATGGACAGCCTCGGCGGGCTCTGGACAATGAGAAAGAAGGAGTGCAGTACAGCTACTTCTTATTCCATTTCATGCTCTCCTTGGCTTCCTTGTACATCATGATGACCCTGACCAGTTGGTACAGGTAAGAGGCACAGACTGTCCCGGTGGAAGACCACTTGGCCCGCTTGAAAAATCTCCCATCCATTGCTTGACCCCAGAATCCTCTTGTCTTACCCATATAGCGAAGTTGTGTTCAGTGCTGACTCTTTTCAGAAATGCCTTTGAGTTTTTCTCCTCTTGGATTTAAAATCCAGTTGGAGTTCTTACAGTACAAATCATGGAGACCTCTTCCAAACTTAAGTTACTTAAGAGAGAAAATCGTGACATAAAGCAGCCTGACCCATCTTTGTTCATTAATTTTACTGTGTCTAGAGATGTCCATATAGAGTATTCTGGTCAAAGTAATGATGTGATAAAGAAGGAAAGTTTGGGGGATGCCTTTTCAATCTAGACTTTAGCCAATTCTAGAACAGCTAGATGTTCCTAAAGATCTTTGCCCAAGAGACGCAGTAGTCAGTTCTTCATGCTGGCAAGAAGATAAAAGCTCTTTGAGAGGCAGAGCCCCTTGCTCATAAAAAACTAATAAGAGCAGCTTTCTCAAGTTCGTCCTAGAACTTTACTAGAGAGTAGTGTCCACCTCTTCCTTAGCTTTGGCTGGGGGGCTGCTAGATGTTGATAACAGCCTCCTTTACTTGACTCTCTCCCATTTTCTTAGCCCTGATGCAAAGTTTCAGAGCATGACCAGCAAGTGGCCAGCTGTGTGGGTCAAGATCAGCTCCAGCTGGGTCTGCCTCCTCCTTTATGTCTGGACCCTTGTGGCTCCACTCGTCCTCCCCAATCGTGACTTCAACTGAGTCTCTGAGGATTCATAAAGGTCTGCTTTGCTAAAAGCCTGTATCTATTTTACTTGTGCTTCAACTAAAATATTAAGTGAACAGTTTGTAAATTTGCCTATATCCAAGTTTCTATCAGAGGGCAAGACTGAGTAATGCTTGATGCAGGATCTGAACTTTTCATTTATATGTATATTATGTTTATTTGTAAGGCTATATCGCAAAGGGAACATTTTGCGTTTTAAAGTGAATCACAGCTGTGCTGTGAAGAGTTCTTTATTGAGACCTGTAGGATCCTACAACTTTGATTTAAAATGTAAGAAAAATGTTGGATATTTGAGGCCGATCGTTAATATATTTCTATTGCAGTATCCTTAAAAAGCAAAAAAAAACAAAAAAACAAAAAAACAAAAAACCCAGAAAACAAAAAACACCATTTCTAGGACGGGTTTCCTCTGTGAAAGTCTTTACTCGTGTGATACAAGCACTCTGTTCAGTCCTTCAACCCCTACTATGGGTAGCATCATAGTACTTGGGGAGGAGTGTGTGTGGGTCCTTCCCTGGAAGAGCAGGGTGGCTGACTTGGCTACTGCTTCTACAGCTTGAGTCTGTTCGTTTCATGATTTACACTACGGCCCTGATGCTCCGTGGTTCCAGCTTTGCCAGAAGTGCTTTCCACGAGCGCTTGGTAGGTTTGGTTAACATGAAGATTCACTTGGGAAAGCAGTGCGACTTTAGGTCTATGTACTTACCTTGTTATGAGTATGTAAAAGTAAAATGCATGTGAATTTATATTTGCACTGTAAAGTTATTTGATTAAAACAGAGATTTAAGCTTTGGAGTTCCCCTCCTCTTCCCCCCCCCTTTTTTTTTTTTACTGCTTTTATGAGTTAGCAGCCATCCTGTATTTTTTTAGACACAAATGGGCAGTCGGGTTTATCAAGCATTGAGCAGAATATGCTTCTCCCTTCTAAAACGTCAGGTCTGGCTAGTAAGTAAAGGCTTGAACTCATCCAAAAATTGTACTCGTCATCTTTCCTGGATAAGACACTTACCTAGATGAGAGAGAGGCACGGCAGGCACTGTCAGGGAGCTTCTTCAGGAGAAGTAGCACACAAGGAGGTAGAATAGACAGAGTGTCTGTTCCATACCAGGCCCTGTCAGGTTTAAGGATACAACTTTAAACATGACAGACACCAGCTCCACCATCTTGGACTTAGAGTTTCGAGGAGGGCGAAAATGAGCTGACAGGTGTGCAGCATGGTGTGATTAATGCTATGACTGAGGAATTGCAGAGAACCCAAAGGAGAGGTGCCTGGGGTGATAATGGGGGGGTGTCCTGGTAGGCTTCCTGGAAGAAGTGGTATCTAGGCCAGGGATTGTTAGGAGCTAGCTGAGGGAGAACTGGGGAGGTGGGCTGGCATTGCTGAGGGGTAGACAGAGCTGCACATCGAAGGCAGGGAGATGAAAACCCATGCAGTAAGGCTGCAATGGGGAGAAGAGGCAGGGACTAGGTCACGAAGGGCTTCGCAACCTACATGGAAGAGTTTGAGCCTTACATTGAGAGCAGCAGGGAACACATTCATAGTGACGTAGACAAACGGTCTTTACTCACTGCAGGTGACACATAGAGAAGCATTTAGAGAGGAGACCAGGGTGGGCCATGTACCATTTGAAACAGAGGAGTGAAAGTGAGGCTGGGGCGAAATTGACAGCTGCGAGCTACTACTCAGTGATTAAAATTTTAAAACTGGTAGGGGTGCCTGGGTGGCTCAGTCAGTTAAGCGTCTGACTTTGGCTCAGGTCATGATCTTGCAGTTCGTGGGTTTGAGCCCCACATCGGGCTCTGTGCTGACAGCTTGGAGCCTAGTGCCTGCTTTGATACCTGTCTCCCTCTCTCTCTACCCTTTGCCCACTAACACTTTTGTCTCTGTCTCTCTCTCTCAAAAATAAACATTTAACAAATTTTTTTTAAATTTTTTAAGCTGGCAATTAATTAGGTACAGGGAAAGGCAGATTCCAGAGTGATGCTGGTTCCTATCACCTGAGTCCATGGGGTTCCATTTATGTGGTAAAAGACGAGAAGAACAAATTGTACCAGAAGGCTTGAGTTGGTCTCTTTAGAATGGCTAAGAACAGAGGCACCTGGGTGGCTCAGTCGGTTAAGCATCTGACTTCAGCTCAGGTCATGATCTCCCGGTAATGGGTTCAAGCCCCGCGTCGGGCTCTGTGCTGACAGCCAGAGCCTGGAGCCTGTTTCAGATTCTGTGTCTCCCTCTCTCTCAGACCCTCCCCTGCTCACGCTGTCTCTCTCTCTCAGAAATAAATAAAACATTTAAAAATTTAAAAAAAAATGGCTAAGAACATAGGCTTGGAAGTCAGACTGTTTGGGTTTGTATCCAGCTTTGCCATGTCTATCTGTCAAACTGGATGGCTAATATTTATTGAGTACATACTATGCTTTATGACCTTGGCCAGTGACTGTGTGACTCTGAGCCTCAGCGTTTTCCTCGCTTGAATAAAAGATAGAACCTAGTACATAAAATTGTTTAAAGAGCACAGTTACTTTCCAAAGTGCTTAATGCATTGTAAACACTCCGGTGGGAGCTGCTGATCTCACCGTGGGCTAAAATGAGACTAGACAGCATTCACAGGTGAGAGGTGTTCAGCCACAGGCTAGTGGAGGCGAGGTGTGAGGTGTCCTTACAGAATTAAACAGAAGGGACACAAAGGGCACAATCTCAGTTGGGATGGAGGGGGGGTGGGCAGGGTAGTAGGGAAGCAGGACTTGGTATGAATTGTTGGAACCACCACGTTTTAAAATAGTGCTTTATATCAAGGTATAGAGAGAAAGTTGCAAGGGAATTGGGGGGCAGAAAGGGGAGGTTTAGCCCTTTACTTTGCCAGTATAAAGCACACACCCCATGTTCCTTAATAGCAAGGGTAGCCACATTAAGACCTTTAAATGTCCTAAATGTCAAAAACATGACAGTGTAACATCCACCTTATGTAATGCAAAATAAAGCAATACTAAATTGTAACATAAGTGTAACAGAGTCCAATAAAGTTCTTATTTTTACTCACGATGATAACTTTGATATTAATTTGAAATAACAAATTTCCTTTGAAAATTAGGGAGGAGTCTTCCTATTTGCTTGGCTGTACTCTAAGTTGGCCTGTTGCCAGGAAACCCAGTATTACTCAAGACTCCTGTGAATTGTACACATGAATGCTGAATTATTCACAAGCATAAATAATGTCAGCATGTTGAATAAGCCCAGGATCATACTTGAAAGCGGGAGAATATTTTGAATCATCAGATCAGACCTCATGGTGTCATCTCATTCCAGAGAAGTCACCTGGTGTTTCCTCACCATGAATGGGCTGGTCTGTCCTTCAGGATTGCAGATTGACGGCCCTGGCTGAAGTCAGCAGTATGGTCTAGGAACTCATCACAGGCAACAGCAGGGGCTGCCACTTCTACGTGGTTGGAGCTGGGGGAGGGCTCATAGGCCCCTGCGGTCCCTGCTGGATGTTTACTCTCTAGGTGGCTTGGTTGGGAAATAAAAGTTTCTCTTATCAGTCAAGGATACTGCCAAAGAATGGCCATGGGCTTGGTTATCGCTGCCTTAGATGTTCTGGACCACGCTGTAATTCACACCTGACTGTCCATTTCAAGTCCTTTCCTTTTCACACATGCAAGCTCAAGTGCGTATTCAGTAATAGCAATAGGTATCTGATGGCAGATACCAGGCCTCTGCCTGTTAGTGAGAGCTGCTGCTCATTTCTTTACTCCTCTTGTGGTGTTCTATCCATCCGGTTACCTGGGGGCCCAAATCAGGCAGCCTCCTCAGTGGTGCCCTGATTACCGCTGAGTGACCAAAGCCACCCGATGCCTGTATCCTCATGTGAAGAAGAAGAGCAGCTACCACAGAATAGCCGCATGTGTCCACCCGCCCCGAAGGTGGTGACTTTTCTCCCCCTTTTACAGATCAGACTGAGACTTAACTTGTCCCTAGTTACTCAGTAAGAGACCAAACAGAGAAACAAACCAGGACTTAAGAGTTCCTTTTTTCAGTTAGACTATGTTGTCTCTTGACCCATAAGAATACAGGTGACAGGACAACCAGAGACGTGTAGGGGAGTCACTTGGCTGTCAAACTACCTCTCACCAACCAAGGAAGATCAGCACCCCCCTGAAGGTAGTAGTAACTACTGTCTTCATGGTCATTGTATCCCTAAGGGCTGGCAACTTACAAGGTAAGAGGTTGTGAACATTTGGCTTAAATGTTTTCAGAAGGCAACCCTAGAGGATTATCTTGTTCCCTAGCTTTAAATGCAGGAGCATGGCACATTCACTGCATTGCTTTTAGTAGTGCCAGACCACTGCTATGAGAAGAGCGGGCACTGGAGAAAACCAAGAGGTATTTCAGTGTGACACACAACATGGAAAGTAACTCCCACGGCTGGGAAAGCACCTGTTGATCCTTGTAACACCACGGTAGTGGGTTGGAACCATTCGTTCCATTTTTCCAGATGTGAGAAATAGACGGTTTAGGGCCACAGCTTCCTCAGGAAGGCTGACCGGAAGAGCTGGTATGTTGCGGTATGAGTACTTAACCTGTTGCACCATCAAAGTCAGCTGTAAGCGTCTGGACGTTGTGCATGAGTATTTCCTAACTGACCCATCACGAACACACCAGACCCACCGTGGGTACCCGGCTCCTATCTCCTGGGGGACAGATGGCATGCTTCTGTACAGAACTAGATGGGGCAGGGGGAGAGAAACAGCTAAGCACGCATGGGGCCAGAGTTGATCGAGCCACACCTAGTTACCCCTCAGGGAGTCTGGGTTCACTTCTACGCGCTTCCGGACTAAAATGTTCCATTATAGCCTGTGTCTCAGTTAAGAACCTCCATTTTATTAGCAGCCAGAAAACAATCTTAACTTTTAGACTGGTATTTTCTTCCCCTATAGAAACCTCTCCCTTCTTTCCCTCTGTGTTCCATCTGGGGGTGAATGACTTACTAGTAAAAGTCATGCACGGCCTGGCTCTAACCAGCAGGAGAAAGTGGGCTCCAGTCCAACTACCTGGTTTTGAAACCCAGCTCCACTACTTGACTTGCTGTGCGTCCTTGGGCAAGTGCTTAACTTCCTTGTGCCTCGTTTCCCTCACAGTGGCAGTACTATTAATTATGTAAGCTAAAGATTAAATGAGATTATTTATGTGAAACATTTAATGTAATGGATGCCCAGCCCTTCCTGGCACCAGGAAATGTTAGCTAGCCCTGGAAGAATTGAAGCCCCCTCCAGAAAGAACCGCTGGGCCTTATGAACCGAAACATTTGCATGTTGTCTCTACCACCGTGTGCAGTGAGTGCCATTCTCTATACACTGGGGCCTTCTAAGTGCACATGACCTTCGGAGGCGGCCAGCCCCAAGTCTGCAGGTGCACAGTGTTGCCACAGGGCCAAGCCATCACGGACCGTGAATAATAAAACTTCAGAGCCTCTGTCCAAACTGTCTTCGTCACAAAAGAACTCCACACATAAGCTTACAGGGATTTTTATTGTTTAAGACCTGGTCATGCATACTAAAGTTACATGTTTTCACCACTTTGACTTAGAAAATGCACTAGAAAAATAAACTTTTTGGTCAGAACAAACACTGAAGTAGATGAATCCACCACCACGTGTCCGTACACTCAAAGCTAAACTGAATTTCAGTTTGAAGCAAGGAATGTGACTGGAGGCCGAATGGTGCCCCAGTCAGTCAGAAACTTAGCCCACCTTCCCGCCCTGTCAGAGTGTAGCGGACAGAGGTTGCCAGTGTCTCGCTGCCATGAGCTGCAGGTGGAGCCGCAAGAGTCCCCAGTGGCAGCTGAGTTTCTGCCCAGCTACACATGCCTCCCAGCGAGACCAAAGGACGAGCAGCCAGCTGTCAAACAGTAAGTTCATCACAAGCATCTCCATCCAGGAGTCACACCGGGCCTTCCTGTGGAGCACAAGCTATTAAGGAGGAGTGTGGGATCTGACGATGCCTGTTAACTTGGCATTTCAAGCAAACCATTTCTGAGAACAAAAAGGAACTTACTTAGGATTTATGGGTTTATGAAATCAACAGATCCCAATACTGAGAGGCATCACCAGAATGGACATCTTTCCCGAACAGTGGAGATGTTTCTGTGTGGTGTCTCCGCAGATCTCATGCCACATTTACATCATTACCTTAGCTAACACTTCACTGCCTAAATGAAAGAGGAAGCTTAAAAGGCTTAAAAGGTGAACACTTCAAAATGAAGTATTCTAATAATGCCACCAACAGTACTAAGCTTTTGCCTCCCCAAATGGAAAAGTAATCCCATGACTGGCCTGAGAATCCGGCGGCATTTAAAATAACTGCCCAGCCACGGAGAATTGAGAAAGGCTCAGTATCTTACAGGAGTTCAGGGAAAATACCTCTTACTGTCCTCTTTCTGGCAAAAATGCAGCATCTTACAAGCTGACATGTTTGTAAACCTCTAAGGATTATGTGGCTCCTTGTGAAAACCAGATGAAGCCTCTTCTGCCAAAAGCAAATAAACTCAAGAAGCCAGAGTTGCACAGTTGTTTCTCTAGCTTTCTTCCAGCCTCTCCCTGTGAAGATAGAATAGGATTCCAGGAAGAGACACAATTTTCCAGATTCTGTATAAGAAGGAAGAAGACCCCCATCTTACCTAAGCTTACAGATTCATTTGGCATTGACAGCGTCAGAGGTCAATTGATTCAGACCTACATTTCCTATAAAATAACCCAGATTGGGTTGGGGCAGGGAGGGAAAGGCCTCCAAAAGGTAGAGTATAATGTCCCTGTGGCAGTACAGCCAATTGATGCCGAAAACAGAGGGTCCAGAGCTGAGTGTAGATCCTGTTTATCATGTGATTCAGGGGTGTTCAGTGGCTTGTCCAAGCCCACAGCAACATACAGCCAGAACTCGGGTCTCCTGATACACTATTCCTTTCCCTTTTCTATGCCGTACGGCCCTGAATTTAGGGAAAAGTTACTTTCCAGGTATTTATGAAAGGGGCCAGGACTTTGCCCTAAAGGAAGACACTCCCAGGTCTCCGGATGTCCGACCATTTGGCCCATCAGTGTACCCTACCACTACCGAGTCAGGCTCACTGGGTGCTCCCTGGGTCATTCCCTCACCCTGCCAGGGAAACTACACGAATGCCTGGTGAAGCCACACAGAAACTGCCTTGATTTTCACCCAAGGAGTCCCAGTGTCACAGATGGATTCAAACCTCCTGAGGCGTCAAAGCTATTTGATCTCTCTTTGGAACTGCAGAAGGCAGACAAATCCTCACTCTGACTCCTTTCAGGAGCTGAATGCAACAGCTCCTTGGTCCCACTGGAGAGGCCTAGGAAACAGGCAGCATCCCGGTCTCTGACGTACTTGTCTAGGGGAGCTTAGATACACGTAAACCTCTTCAGTCAAACGGACATGGGCAAGACTGGCCAGGAATGTAGTGCAGAGTTTAAACTCTGCGAACTCGGTGGGGCCGAACGGTTCATTGGTCTTTCTGTCTAGCTTGCTGTTGGTTTTGTGTTTTACTCTCTCTTTCGTCTTTGAGATCTGAGAAAGCCTCTATCCAATTCCCACCTCCAAGCAGTTGGGTTCTGAACCATCTACTGAGTCATCCTCCTTGTGCTCTTTTGATCTTTTCAGCAATGCTGGTCCCACTGTCACCAGCAGATGGAAGTGGAACCTGCCAAGGGTACACATTTGGGTACTTCCGGCTCCGAGGTCCCAAGATGATTCAGGGTTAGTATCTATGGTGAAAAGGTTTTTCTCTGGCATTGGCACTGCAGAGGTGAATAATTTCCACCTCCAACTTCTCCTGACATTTTAAACAGTACTATAAAGACGAGGAGCTTATTAATGATAGACTGGCCTTTGCATTTCAGAGTACTCTACTCTACCTAACTGAGCTGTCCTCCTTGCCTGGTGGTCTAATAAATGCATGGAGAAGGTACTTATACAACACAGAGTACTTGTCACTTTTTTAATGCCATGATTTTCAAGGAATGAATACAAAAGGAATAGGTCAAAAGCCACCAAATGAACCACTTAATTGGATGCTTGGGCTAAGGCTAAATTTTCGACAGGAAAGGTCTAAAGTGCTGAAACGCAGAACTAACATTCAGTCTCGCTGGATGAAGTCTGTCCGCCCACACCAGAGACAGAGACTCGAGACAGTCTGCGAGGGCGGGAGCCTCAAAAGAGGTCCAGCAATAACTTGCCTTGCAATCATTTCCAGAGACGAAAATTTAAGAATCCCAAGTCATTTAACCATTCCCTGCTACCAGGTTTACAGGGTACCACCAGAGCCTCAAGGGTAGAAGAAATTCATACAAACCCTGGTCATCGCACCTGCCCTTTTCAAGTTTAACCCTCCCTGCAAAAAGGAAGTTGGTAATCGCCAGGCCCCAAGAATATACATACTAGTTTCCTTAAAGGCAGGGCCAGATGGTGACACATGCCTCTTAGAAAGGCCCAGATGTACCACAAAACAACAGGATCCAACCACTTGCATCTAGAAGCAAGAAAACCAATTTTTCTAGGCAGAAAACCAACCTCTGACATTCAGTCACTAAACCAAATCTCAGAACATCACGCCAAGGCCCTAGGCATCATTTCACCCAGGCTCATTTTACAGATGAGCAAGGTGAGGCCCACAGAGGCCCAGGTCTTGTCCACAGTCACACATCTGGGGCTGGAGCCGTGGTCTGTTAATTCTTGGGCCAGAATTCTCTTAGCTACTCAGGCCTCACATCCAGCGTTGCAGGATGAGTAAGATCACGTACCTCTAGGATCCTGTATGATTCTACTGAGAACCGGGGCTAAGGCTTTATGGGTTTGGGAAAACTTCAGTTTCTATTGCAAGAGTCAACCGATGAATCCCAGAGGTGCTCTGAAGTCTCGCTCCCAGATTTGATCATGAAGTGATGAAGTGCTGCGTATGTCCTGATGCTCTCACAATTGAGTTAAGGTGCTTTCCAAACCTAGTGATGGCAGCTGGGGCCTGGACCTCAAACTAGAAATTTCCTGATGTACAACAGAGGTCTGTAGTTAGTGTTCACGCAAAAGACACAAACTCCCAGTCTCACGTGTGGCCACCTTGTAGGTTCGGCCAAGTTATTTCACAGGAGTGTGCCCACTGGCCAGTCAGGTTGCCTTCTCCTGGAATGTGGGACCAAAGTGACTTTGGTCCTAGTTTTTCTTGTTCTAACATCTGTAAGAAGTAGATACAGCTTCCAGATTAATGGTTGCAAACTGGGATTCCAAATGTTTGGGAAAAGCTGGGGACATTTTCCATGTCTTTCATGGATTAATTCAAGTAACCGAGGGCTTATCCCATGGCTCGCCGTCAGAGCCCTACAGGCTGCAATCCAATGACAAGGAGCAAGCCTGACCCCATGGCACCTCAAATTCTCCTTGTGCCTCTCCAAAGCAAAAGGAAACGATTTAAAGATGGTGGCACTCACAGAGGACTGGCTAATAGCAGGAGTATAGCTGTGATTTCACGGCCCGCAGGGAATCATCGCACTGTGCATCTGAGCTCAGCCCCTCAGGCGGCAGGGCCTGGCGCAGGATGCTGTCACAGACGGGAACAGGTTGGCAGAACTCTCTCACAAAGTCCTCCTCCGAGGCCAGCAGCACCGCGTTCCAGGCGGTGGTGTCCAGCTCTCCGGCTGTGCCCCCATATTCCTTGGGGAGAATGCTTCTTGGAAGGTTTGTGTGGAGAGAGTTCAGGTCAGACCCGTGGAGGAAAAACTAAAGGGGAATGAAATGGAAACACATGTGTCCTCAGGTTAATCAGTATCGGTGACGTGCAGGATAGGTAGGCGCTCATCTGCTGACTGAATAGAGGAACAGTTGATGGATGGCAACTTCACCCTTCTAGTTACTCAAAAAGCCTGAGGACCTTTACTTCCCTTCCTTATAACCCACATGCTGTTGGCTGGCCCTTCAAAACATGTCCAGGATTCACCCCCTTTGGAACCATGGCACCGTGGCTTCCCCCCGGGGTCCCCATGACTCTGACCTGGTCTTCCTACTCACAGCCAGTCCTACTACTATCTCAGCTCTTCTCGGGGCCAGATCATGCCGCTCCTCTTTGTACAACTTGCCAGCGCTCCCACCTCACACAGACCAGAAGCCCAAGTCCACATGCTGGTCCTTGGGGCCTGGCTCAGTCTGGCCCCTGCTGGTCCTCTGCCTCCCTCCTCCCTCTGCAGATTTGCTCCCACCTCAGGACAGTGCCACTGCTGGTCTTCCTATCTTTAGGCTCACTCCCTCTCTGTTCCAAGTCTTTGCTCACTCAAGGCCACCTTCTCAGTGATGCCGCCTCTAACCACCCTGTTGAATGCTACAACTCCCTGCCCCGTTCTGTACTATCCCATTTCTCTGCTTAATTTTTCTCCAGAGCACTTACCACATTTTAATACTAGATTACACACATCCGCTGTCCGTGTCTCTCTCTAGAATGCAAGCTTCCCAGGGGGGCAGAGATTTTGGTCTATATTGTTCATCTAGGACATACTTGTACATAGTAAAGTGATAAATATTTTTGAATGAATGAATGAGCATAGGAAGGACGAAATGAATAGGATTATGGACCACAGATAAGGTCATTTCATTGATATAAAAGGCATATTCGAATGGCTGCTTAGGCTTTAAAAGTAGGTTCCGGGGCTTCTGGGTGGCTCAGCTGGTTAAGCATCTGACTTCGGCTGAGGTCATGATCTCCCGGTTCGTGAGTTCGAGCCCCGCACTGGGCTCCGTGCTGACAGACTGGAGCCTGCTTCAGATTCTGTGTCTTTCTCTCTCTCTGCCCCTCCCTCCCCCACTTGCTCTGTCTCTCCAAAATGAATAAACATCTTAAAAAATTAAAAAAGTAAAATAAAAGCAGGTACCAAACAGGATCTCCAGGTACTAGGCAGGGATGCCACTAAATTAGCAATTCTCAAATCAGACTGTGCATCCGAATTACCTTAAGGAGATTTTAAAAACACAGACTCTTGGGCTCCACCCCTAAACTGGAGTTAAAATCTGCAGGGAAAAGGCCTGGGAATCTGTCTGGATTTCATTTTATTATTATTATTTTAAGATTTTATTTTTAACTAATCTCTACACCCAACACGGGGCTTGAACTTATAACCCCAAGATTCAAGAGTTGTACATTTTACTGACTGAGCCAGCAAGGTGCCTCCTGTCTGGGTTTTTAAATTCCTTCCCTTGCAACCTTGAGATTCTAACTCTCTGTGTTTCCTCTCTGAAAAAGAGTACAAAATTCAAGACCATCTTTGAAGGGACCACAATATTCCTGAAGGGAAGAAGGAGAAAACTACCAAGCATCATATTCAATCGCAGTACTCAGAAAGGCAGAGGGAGAAGAAGTGGCTCTTCTAGGTCAGAAACCATCTTTCAAAGTGCCATCTATCCTTTCTTAAATAACGGGTAAGCTAAGACTCACAAATCTCATAAACCTTGAATTATTCCACAAACTTGGTATAACAGGACAACAAATTAGGTACATGGAAGGGCTTAAAAACAGCATTTTTAAACCCCAAGGAGCTGTTTATAAGAAATCGCCGTAACTCTTTAACTATCTCCCGGTACGACCCTTTTCCGTGTTGTCTTTATGCACAAAATACGATGTTGGCTTACAGCGCCCAGGCCAGGATATTAAAGCGTTTAAATGTCTGTAGGGCAGGGAAGTTCTGTGATACTAATCCCGCTCTGCTCTCTCCACTGCCCAATACTCCAATTAATTTTATCTTCTCACAGAAAGGACGGTTCATTTAGTTTACCTGTAACTCTGTACTTCCCAGATTAATCATCCCAGGGCAAAAATAGTAAACTAAGAGAAGTTTACTGATGTCACCAATAAGGAAACAAAAAAATTAAAAAAATTGAAGTATCAATAGAATCATCACTTACTCTGTTTGCTATTTTCTCCTTCAGAAATGGTTTTATGATGGCAAAAATGCCTTTAAATATTCGCGGTTCATTCACCACATGGACTGCTTTTATCCGAATGGGGAAGCCATCCTGTGAGGCAAGGGAAGGAGGTGTTAGAACAGATAGGGTGCCTGCAGACTGTTTCCACAGCCTGCCTTCCTCATTTAAATCTTCTCCATTAGACCCCCATATCAGTTTGGTGTGGTTCTCAGGGCCTCATCAAAGACAGCCAAGTAGGGGCTAATCAGGAAGATAAGCCTCAGAGAAAGTCTCTCCTGGGACGCAGACTTAGGCGAACAAGTTCAGAGGTGTTCCTCTAGGGCGGAGGCGGGGGGAGTGTATAAAAAGGCCAGAGCCTGTGTGGATCAGTGTAGCAAACATCAGGCCTTCAGGATCAGTGTTGCCCAAATGGTATTTCTCAGGACAGTACTAGGTGTGATGTAAAATGGTTCTACGGTAGGTAAATAAGTTTGAAAATAGCAGACCACAGAGTCACACAGGGCTCCTTAACTGTGGGACTGTTCACATGCAAATGTTTACGGTCACATTCACAAGAAAGGGACATACTACACCCTATCTCCCAAACTTATTTAACCCTGGGACTTTTTTTTCCCCCAGATTATCTTCCAAGACTAGAAAATTTTATCCAAACTCATCCTGGTATGTGAATCTACACAGTATTTAGCAGGGGCATCAAAAGAAGGGTGGAAGCTAAGGAAAGCCAGAGGATTAGCTCGTCGCCAGAATTCACATTTCTGATAATGACCAAATGTAAACACTGGTGTTGAAATAATCGTGCTGGTGCACAACAGGGGCTCATGCACATTGTGGGGTTCAGAGAGGAAACTGCCATATCTCTGGTGCACCATAGCTCACGAGAGACAGCACCCGCAGGCTGGTCAGGGGGAACGAGGAGCCAAAACCGTTAGAACTGGGAGACTCGGGCCAGGCTACACACGTGAGGGCGCAGTGTCCCCATCCATCAAAAAGGAAGTCACTCATGCTCGCTTCGGCAGCAAATATACTGAAAAGGAAAACTAATTCTTGCCTTGTCTACCTCGGAGAACTCCCTGTAGACTGAATGAGTTATAATGACTCTAAGAGCACTTTGCAAACCGTTGAACACTGTGCACATATGGGAGGAACTTTCTGGTTCCCAGCCCTTGTGTTCTTTTTTTACTTTTAATTTTTTAATGTTTATTTATTTGAGAGAGAGACAGAGAACAAGCAGAAGAGGGAGAGAGAGAGAGGGAGACACGGAATCCGAAGGAGGCTCCAGGCTCTGAGCTGTCAGCACAGAGCCCGACACGGGGCTCGAACCCACGAACTATAAGATCATGACCTGAGCCGAAGTCAGACGCTCAACTGACTAAGCCCCCTAGGCGCCCCCCAGCACTTGTGTTCTGAAACACAGAACACATGGGATGTGAAAGCATCTGTTCCAAACAGTCCAACAGGCTCCCGGGCCCCAGGTCCCAGAGGGCAGGACAGGCTCTCACAGTCAGACAGAAAAACAGATTCTCAGTTTCATTTGTTCAAAGTGCTCCTCTGTCTTCAGGAGCAAAGAGCCCCCCAAAACATGTAGAAACCATTTCGCTGGTGGTTTGGGCTCTTGCCCTGAAGCTGATCTTGCCCAGACTGAAGGCACCTCAGAAACTACTGGAGAACCTGATGAGAGTGAGTGGTAAATAGGGCATTTACGTTTCTTCCCATAATGCTTTTGTATCTTTCGGGTCATAGGAGTGAGAAGTGTGGGCTTTGTGGAGCATGTGGGTTCAGCAGTAAACGGATGGGGCCCTGGGGAAAGCCAGAACTGTCCCGGAGCAGGCACACGACAGACAGGGGCCATACCTGAAGGATGCCAATCACCTTTTTGGCTATAAAAGGGCCAAAGTGAGATGCTTTTGATAAGCTCACTCCTTTGTAGTCTGCAAGAATTACAATTCCATTCACCTGGGTTTCTTCAGACTGAATGAGTTTTTCTAATGTCAAGTATATGGCTCGGATGTTTTCGGTAATTGGATAGTTGCTCGGGATCCATCTGTCTGAGGTCATAAGAAACGGACAGAACGTTACAGGGATGAATACAAACAAGTAACCCGACAGGCTAAGATTGATCTCCTTACTAGAACTCTTGTTTAAAGATGGAAAGAAAGATATTCTACTGGCGTGACTCTATTTAGGTTAGTAAATGGGACACCTTAAGCAACAGCTGATGTTCTTAATTCCAAATGCAGCAGCACATTGTGAAATGGAAGCACCACTGGTGCTGCGGTTAAAAGTATCAGCTCTGAAGTCACACACATCTGGGGGTTTGCATCTCACTAGCTGTGTGACCCTGGGTGAGTTACTTCCTCATTCTGAGCCCACATCTCCTCAGAAGTAGAATGGGACAGTAATACTAACCTTAATGGACAGCTCTGCCTTCTGCCAACAGATGTGCCCAGATTTTCGTAACACCACCCTGAGCTGCCTCCTTCCACACTAGCCTGACAGTTTGGGTAAAACTGACCTGACTCCTGACTCCTCACTGCAAAGGGTCAAAGCGGGTCTTACCTCCTGCTAGCCATAGCGTGTGATCCCAGCCAGAGCACACCAAGCCAAGGAGACTCAATTCTGAGACCTCGGCCCTTTTGAAAGAAAAGATCCCTCTTCCCTCTGGTAGGGGGGAGGCCGGAGCCTGAGACTCAGGGGCCCCACCAGGCAACAGCTGGCCTGACAATGAAGCCTGTGCCAAGGGAGGCAATGATGGAGACAGCGTTCCAGTGCTGTGGTTTGAGCCAAGTCCCCTTTCCAGTCTGGATGCTGCCTTGATATCCCCTGTATATTTACGGAGTCCTTCCTTTCTCTGGGAAGAAGATGGAAATGACAACTTTTGACTATTAAGCACTGTTCTCAAGAAAATCCCATAAGACCAGTGTATCCTTTTCTTAGGAAGATAAAACTCCACATGACGGCCGCCACCAAGGGGGTATGTAATATGCGCAAACTTCCTACAAAAAAAACCTTTGTCCAAACACTGCCAGCTTGCTTGTTAACGTTGCTGCCAACTAAAGCTGCTTCTACATCACTGGGTGTCATCCTTTTCGGTTACATATGTCCCCAAAGAGCTTATAAAAAGGCAAAGCTAATATCCAGTTGACAATAAAACCTCCCGTGTACACCTCCTTCTAAAAAGTTGCACTGGTGGGAAAGGGTCTGTCTAGCTCTGCTCCAGACCCATGGGGAAAAATTCACCTCGCAAGCAAAGGGTTGAAACCACGCAAGCGAAGAGGTAAAACCAGTGTGCTAATCTCTTTTGCAATATCCTTATGAGTTGTGTACAAGGGAGTAGCAGGAAAAAAAAAAAAGGCAAGGAAAACCACAGCTGACTGGTTCCTAGGTCTCTCGGTGCCCTAAAATCTCCACTGCATTGCTTATTTTAAAATAAAATAAAAAATAAATCACCCTAGTTCTGACAAGTGCCTAAAGCAGCAGATAAAGCAGTTAGTTAACACCGTGCCTGGTACACACTAAGGGCTCAAGAGGATGGTTTAATCTCCAAAGAGGGTTTAGTAAATGACCAAAGCACCTGGTGACATGGATCTTAAAGGGAGAGGAAGGCACAGGGAGGTCTTTACTCCCCTTCAGGATCCCCTTTAAGAGAAGTGTTATAAGATGTCCTGATTAACATCATGAAGTGCTAAGATGGAAAAGTGAATCTAAAGTCAGTGGACGGCTTAAGAAAGCAGAGGAAAGTAGGGAGGGGTGGGGGAGGCACAGGGGGACAGACTGGACTGCCCAGCCCCCACTGAGGTCTACCTCACCTAGTCACAAAGGAGGGATGGGGCAGGGGGCTCCTGGCAGCCCTGCTTTGCCCTGTGACCGGGGCAGTTTTCTCAACCCACCAGGCTGTCAAGGCTAGAAACCGGGACTGTGCACTGAGCAATATGAGCTCTCGCCATGTGCAGAGAGCAAAAGCCAGTCTACAGAGAGAAGGGTGAAGAAGATATGCACAGGACAGCAGAAACGTGTGGCCCAGAGAGATACACTGACTGACAGACACAGGCAGAGACAGGGAGAATGGTTGGCTTAGTTCGCGATGGAGGAACGAACTGGATCCTGGCTCTGGGGTGCCGGGGCCAGTGAGAGCCACAGCTCCAGCTCACTGGTTCCTTGGGATGCTCCCGTCTCTTTAGACTAACTCTTCCCTTTTTTCCTCAGCTGGGTTGAGCAGCTTTTGTCATTTGTAATCAGAAGAGCTTTGACTGAACCAGGGAGAAGACAAAGAGGAAAATATAAGAGGGAGAGGGCGCCGGACACACAATCTCCCAAACAGCCGGGATGCACATGCCCCAAAAGTCTAGGGCGATACCTGGGCGGACGCAAAGGATATGGCAGCCCCGGGGATCGGTGTGGGGCAGCACGGTGAGGAAGCCGGAAGCGAGGACCTCCTTCAAGGCCGAGGGCTTCAGGTTGTTGAAGACTTCGGGCCAGCTTCTCCGGCAGCTGTGGTAGTTGACCAGGAGCTGCAGGGCCCGGTCATAATCAAACTTGCGGGCCCGGAGGAAGCGCAGCAGGAAGGCGTCGTCCAGGGAGGTGCTCAGGTTGGGACACTCCTTCCGCACCATGTCCCGGAGGGCCTGCACATCTCGAAGTCTCCATTCCGGCTTCTCCTGCAGCTCTTCCCGGGCTTTGGTGACCAGTTCTTCGGTCAGCGAGCACACATAGCCCGGAGGCTCAGGTGGCGGCGGCAGCTCATTCTCCGAAAGTGAGGCCGCCGAGGGGCTGGTTCTCAGAGAGTCACTTTCTTCGGACATTGGCTACCAGGATCCCTGCCAAGACACCAAGCCCAAAGCCAAGTTAACATCACCCAGCCCCGCTCGTTTCAGGGCAGCACCATGTGGGGGGACAGTGGCGGTTCTCGGCTGCAGCGACGAACGGGATCCGAACCACATGCCAGGTCCAACCTCAGACTGAACAAAGCCCAATGTCCACCAAGGCCCCCGGGCGGCTACAGGGGCACGCACACTCCTCACCCAACACCGTGGCCTTGCTGACAGACGCAGGGACGGCGGCTCCGCCTCCTTGAAATTAAAGGAATATGAACTAAAAGTCTCAAATTCAGATTGGTGAAAATTCTTGATTTTTTTGCTGATATGCTTACTGTCAGTCAGAGGATAAACTGGCCTGGCCTCTTCGGCGGGCAGCTTGTCACTATCACAGTATAAACCACACACCCTGTGGCCCAGCATCCCGTTTCTAGGACATATACTTGCATGTGTGTGCAAAACAGACGCACAAGGACGATCGCTTCCAGTGCTGATTATAATGGGAAAGGAGCAGAGACACTTTAACTGCATACCAGCTCGAGACTGGTAAGTAACATTATAAGAATGGGATACTATTCACTCATGGAAAGGAGTTAGACCTTCATGAACTGACACACTAAGGAAAAGAAAGCAAGATGCAGAACAATGTGTATAAAATCATCTCATTTATATTTTTAAAATGTATACATATATATTTGTGACTGCAGCTAAAATTTCTGGAAGGAAATACAAGAAAACTTATCAATGGTTTTGTGTAGGGAGCAGTACCGGACAACTGGACATTTAAGGAGGGAGAGAGACTTCTCACTGTACCGTCTGACTTTTTTCCCATATACGTATAGGACTTATCCTGATGGCTGTGAAACCATGCTGACGGGCTCCCTCGCCGGGATGGAGCATAACTGACGGGTGGCCGAGCTGCCGGGCCCCTGGGTCCACCATCCAGTAGATGCCACACTTTCCACAGACTGTCCCCAGCCAGGGACTGGGTGAAACGTGGGCCTCCTCTAACAGGCAACTCGGCCTTGAGGCTGAACCTTTCATGAGACTGCAGTCCATGACCTCCTACCCAAACCTGCCTCGCAGGGGCTAGACTCGGATCACTGTCTGAAGGCTCTCCCTGACTTCTCCAGCCCCCCTCCCTTTTCTGCTTCACAGGCACTGCCTCCAGTTGGTTTCTTGCCTGTCCCACCTCATCCTGGTATTGGCTTTTTGGAAGATCTGAACTAACACATTTATTGAATAAAAAACAAAGCCAAAACAGGTGCTTTAGATATTTCGGGAGTAAGGTGGTAGCAGCTGCCCAGTTCCAAAGCCCAAGGTCTTGTCCACAGACTGCCACTGATCCCTGATTCCCGAGCTCAACAAGGACAGCAAGGACCATCTCAGGGGTCTCTTCATGTGGGCGGTGACCAGGTCACTCCCCCTAAATCTTAGGTCTGCCCACTCTGTCCCTTGCATTCTAATCTCCAGCCCCACCTGGCTGCTTTCACTTCCTTCCAAAGCTGGGTTTTCTTGTCTTGTTCACATCCTGTTTCCTGTGATTAGCATGTTCTCCCTCCAGTCCTTCACCTGACTAATCCTAATTCATCCTTAAATCCCAATCAGATGCCACTTCATTCACTCAGCAAATATTGAGTACCTCCTATGTACCAGGCCCTCCTCCAGGCACTGGAGATGCAGTAGTGAACAGCAAAA
>NW_027530193.1:608003-630188 GCF_008692635.1 Crocuta crocuta | reverse complement strand
AAAAAAAAAAAAAAAAAAAAAAAAAAAAAAAAAAAAAAAAATTGTGCCTTTGTTGAACTTAGATTCTAGTGGGAGAGGCAGACTAGAAGTGAAATAAACTGTATAACCTACCAGGTGAAGGTGTTATGATGAGAAGTAAAGCAGGGAAGGGGTTTGGAGGTACCTGGGTATTGCAATTTTAAATAGGATTGTCAGAGAAGGCCCCACCCAAATGACATTTGAGCAAAGATGAAGGAGATGAGGGGGCGAGCCATGCAGGTAACTGCGGAATAAGGGCAAAGCCAGAGGCAGGAACACACCGGGCTTTTTCAAAGGGCAGAGAGGAGGCCAGTCTGGCGAGAGCCAAAGGAGCAAGGTGGAGAATATTCGCAGATGAGTTTACAGAGGTACTGAGGGCCGAGGGTACAGTGCTTTGAGGGCCAGTAAGAATTCTGACTGTTGTTGAGTTTGGTGGGGGCCATCTGAGTGGAGTGACATGATCTGATTTATATTTTAAAGGATCACCCGGCTGTCTCCCAAATGGACTGTAAGCAGATAAGGACAGAAGCAAAGAAAGAGACCATTCAGAGGCTACGACAGCAACCCAGGTAAGAGATGATGGTGCTTGAAGCAGGAAGACTTCTTCAACTCCAGGCCAGGGTAGGCGCCTCCCCTCAGCCCTTTAGCATAGCATTCTCCCTCTACTGTAACTGTCGGTAGGCAATTTGTGGGCAACATCCATTATCTGTCTTGCTCATCACCCTAAACCCAGCACCTAACAGTGTCAGACACATAACCTGCGCTCCATAAATATTCGCTGAATGAGTTGAATCTGCTTGGCGGAGGAATGCTAAGTGAGAAATGAAACAACATTCCTGGTTCACAGGACCCACCCTGGGGCTGTTTCCATGGAGTCACCAACAGATGCCTGTAATCCCAATCCAGTGCTTACCTGGGAGACAGACTGTAGTGTCCACAGGCTCTAGGCCTAGCCTGGCACATGACGGTGCTCTGAAAATATTAGCGGACGGTATGAGGTCAAGTGATGTGCAGGAGGGTACACACCTAGTGAGGCGGAGCAAGGATGTGTCGAGCCCCACGCTGGGCTCTACCCTCCACCTGGAGCTTCCTGTTTAATCTCCAGGGCCTCGGTAGTGTCAAACTCAGAGCAGGGCTCAGTCTCCAGAATGAACTGATGGATGGGCGTATGGATGAGTGCAAACACCATTTGTTACGGAGAAGCCTGGAATCTTCCTCACCTGGAGCCCATCATTCTGTGACCATCGCCTTCCTCCCCACCCCACCAAGAAGAGGCCGGGAAGCCATCGTTTCTGGAGCCCTAGAGACCCCAAGTCCCGTAGACAAGCTTCTGAGGCCCCCCACTTCCGGCTGTCACCCCTTCCCCAGGTGTCCCCATTTCCTGGGGTCTCTCTCCTTGGGTCCCTTCACTTCCGGTTATCCCTCCCTCTCAGGGGTCCCTCTCCCCGACCCCCATGACACACGGACGGGCTCGCGGGCACTCACCGGCCCGGCTACGGGGCGGAGCGCGGGTCAATCGGCAGCGGGAGCCTCGTCCGGCAGCACACGCAGAACCGACCCGCACTCCCTGCCCGGCCGGCCCGGCCCCTCGCGCCGGAAGTGACGTACGCGGGGCGTGGGAAGGAGAGTCGCCGCCCGTAAATGCGCATGCGCAACATCTCGCCGCAGTGCCGGCCCTCTGTCCCCACCTAGCGGCCAAATCTGGGCTCTGGAGGAATCAGTCCTGCGGAGAGGCTAGTTGGGAGGTCAGGGAGCAGGAGCCGCTTTGGGTGTACACATGGGCTAAGGGAGGCCCAAGGAAAGAAGCCGCCGTTTCCGAGAACATGGCTCCCTGTACCTGGTGTTTTACATCCATTGCCTTATTACACCCTCGTATTTATGGAATCCCCGTATTTCATGGAGGGAAACTGGCAATCAGTGAAGTAAAGGGCTTCCAACCCAGACCAGCATTCCAACCCTCTGAATTAGCATTCCCGGATTCTTCCCTCAGGACTGGCTGCTGCAAAGGGGGAGATGCCAGTCTAGAGGACATCTGTCTGTAGCTGAGGTTACCTCTGGCCTCAGTTTCCTCATCCGTAACACGATTCTTGCTTTGAAATCCCTGTTGAATGTTTGTTTCCTGCTTTGGGGCTCATAAAGCCCTTCAGAAAGTGGTAGCTTGAAAAAGGCTTTGCTGCGCCATCCCCATTCATTAAAATCCCCTGCACCATCACCACCCCCACCCCCCACTCCCCACCAACATATTTTGTGAACTGCAGCTTTGAGACAAAGATCCCAGGTCACTCTTTCAAGCAGAGTAAAGACACAAAGCCAATTCTAGAGAGAAATTCTGTGGTCTGGGAGAACTGAAAGCCCAAAGGCGTATCTAAGAGATGACCTTATACAATTTTTTTCTGTCTCCATCCCAGAGGCCAGAGGAGCTCTAGGGAGATGGGAACTGACCTAGGAGGGCCGTAAAAGCATGGCAGTTTCTAATCAGATCCCAGATTCTTAGAGAAAGTGGGGGAGCCTGGGAATCCTAAGTTTTGACTTCTGCTCTGGCCCCACCACTTCTAGGATAAAATACAGAACACTCAGTTAAATTGGAACTTCAAATAAACAATTTCTTTTTAAGTGTAAGTATGTCTTGTGCAACATTTGGGATATACTTATACTAAAAAATTTATTACCTATCAGAATTTCAAATTTAACTGGACACCCTGATTTTTTTTTTGTTTGGTTTATTTTTCTCCCTCCATCTATGTATTTGTTTCCTATTGCTGTTATAACAAATTATTGTTATGTGTCCTGCCTCCCTTTTATAAAGATTCCTGTGATTACTTTGGGCTGCCCAGATAATCTAGGATTATCTCCCATCTCAAGATTCTTAACTTAATCACATCTTCAGTGTTCCTTTTATCACATAGGTAAGATATTAACAGGTTCCAGAGATTAGGACAACACTATCTTTGGGATGCCATTATTCAGCCTACCACATTCTGGCAACCCTGTTCCCATCCATGTGACCGTAGCCAAGTCACTCAAATTTCCAAAGCCTCGGGTTCCTCATTGGCAAAAAGCATATTAAATAAGATCATAAGAAGAAACACCTTGCCCCTTGCCAGGCAAGCGGTAAGTATTTTTACAAATGACAGCTCTGGTGGCAAAGGGCAAGGGAGGATCCTATCCGAACCATGCTGTCCCTAGGGACGGTGGCTCAGTCGGTTAGCATCAGACTCTTGATCTTGGCTCAGGTCATGATCTCTCCATTTGTGAGTTCAAGCCCCTCATCAGGCTCTGTGCTGACAGCATGGAGCCTGCTTAAGATTCTGTCTCTCCTTCTTTGCCCCTTCCCCACTCAGTCTGTTTCTCTCTCTCTCTCTCTCTCTCTCTCTCTCTCTCAAATACACTTCAAACCATGTTGTCCTAGTCATTGGGATAAACTCCTCCACCCAGACCCAGGACCCATTGGTGGTACCATTCAGGTTGCAATCCCAGATACTGCCAGCAGGAGGAGAAGAATCTAGGTCTAGAACCTGGTCTCAAGGGCAAGGGAAGGGTGCGCAGGACAAGATTCAGAGATGCCCCGGAAGTCCCTGCCCCATCCTTCATTGGAGGGCTATTACTTTTGGTTCCTCTTGGTGTTACATATCATGGAACCAAGTTATCTCAGGATTAGAAGAGTCTCAGATAATTAACAAAAAGAGTTTTCATATTTCAAAGGATTGTATACACCAGGTACTGTACTAAATAGTTTGCTTGTATGATTTCAATTATGCCTTACTACAACCCTGTGAACAGCATGCTAGGATTGTCCTCTGTACAGAGGAGGAAACATCTTTCCCTTTTCTCTATACAGAAAGGGAAAGCCACTTGTCTAGGGGCTCAAGATAGTCAATGAAGGAGCTGGGTTTGAGCCCAAGTCTGTGTGACTTGGCTCTGTATGACAGCCCCAAATTTTACTTTGCCTAAGAGGTTACTTTGCCTCTTTATTCTTACAGGTTGGGAAGCAGGCTCAGAGAAGAAGAAATTGCCCATGTTCATATGATGACTCCATGGTGAGCTGAGATTTGAACTTCTGTCTTTGACTTTTCTGCACTGGACACTCAGAAGTAACACACACTGAACAACCCTCCAAAAGGTCCATTTACTCATGGGTAAAATGGAGGGCAGATGGTCCCCAATGTCTAGGGGACAGAGTTCTGGTACATTGCATCGTGACATGTCTGTCTGTTCACTTGTGATGACCACCCCACCTGAGAGCAGAAAAATCGCCAGAGGAAGGGCAGCTTGCTCTGCATCTTGGTTTGGAGGGCTGCATACATCCTGCCCTCCCAGCTTCATCCAGTCTCTGAAGAAAGAAGTCTCGGCATTGGGTATGTGCTAGAGGCTGCCCGAAATGCCTGAGCTGTCACTGTTTTCAAAGCATGTGATTCACAAAACATGTGATTGTCTGAGCTAGGACAATCTCCTAGAACCAGTTTTAGTATTGATTCTAAGCCATCGAGGCTATCAAATGGACAAACCAACCCGATGATAGTATAATTTCAGCTGCAACAAAGCTAATCATTGCAATTGATTAAAATGCGTCAAATATGTTTCAACAAGTTCATATGATATTCAGCCAAAACACTAGCGGATCACCTTCTGAGAATGGCATAGAAACATATTCTTGGAAAACTATGTAAATAAAAGAAAAGGATCAAGTACTTGTCCCACATTTCCTATAGGAACTGTGCCACTGGGTGACCAAGTAACAAATTAAAAAAAACATCTAATAAAATTACTACAATTAATGCAGGAAAGCAAAATGATACAATATTGCTCTTTTGCAAGCTGCCATGAATTAGTGTATGCAGCCATTGTACAGAATAGCAGGTAATATCAAAAAAGAGCAAACTCTAGCCACGTATGTGCTTCTTGATAAAAGAACCCAGGCCTACCTATAATCACACGAGAGGGATGGAAACTGGGTCTGACTCAGCTGCTAATATACAAGGAATGCAGAGGTCAAAGGGCCATGTTGAACTGTACTGTGAGGATCTGAGAGACAAAATCCAGACTTTGAGAAACTCTATGAGTCAAGCAGCAAAACAGATAAATTGCAAGGAAAAGAAAGAGATATAGGGGGAATCTATGGCTTAAAACACACGCTTAGTTTCTTCTAATGGGCAAAACAACTACAATATCTTAGGGATGCACACTCAAATGATCAAGCAAGGAAATAATTACTCTAAAAGTCAGGCTATATTACTTTTGTGGGGAGGGCTATGATTGAGATGGGGTGCGTGGAGGGGCTCCTGGGGTCACTAGAAAAGTTTTATTTCTTGACCTGGGTGTTGCTTACGAGGGTGTTTGCCCCGCAAATAATCACTAAGCTACAAATTTAATTTGTATGATTTTCCGCATCTGTGATTTGTTTGATAACACAAAGTTTTTAAAAGATGAAAACAGAACTACCTACCTCACTCTGTGTGTGTGTGTGTCTGTACATACATATTTGAATATATGGCTTCTGATACATAGTAGGTACTCAATGAATGTGAATTCTCTTCCATGTTAATCCTGTCAAACAGCCTTACCAGTGTGATTTCAGCACCATTACTAACATGTGTGACTAATCACAAATAGTTAATGCTTATTAAGTGATTATTACTGTTCCCAGTAACATCTCATCTAACTGCATCCTCGTAACCCTATTATTTTTATTCCTGTTTTACAGAGAAGAAATGGAGACTCTGAGAAGTCACCTGTGGTCACGCAGAAGGGGTACGCTGGGTTTTGAACCGAGGCAGCCTGCCTCCATGCTCCATGCTGTCCCCCACAGCATATATAATGTACTGGTCCAGCGCCCCTGTTTGCAGGAATAACCTCCCCCTGTCGAGGGCCTGCCGATGTGTGTGCCATCCCCTGACACTCTACGTGAATCGCACAACAACCCTGGCAGGTGCAGGTACTTGTTGGTTTGTATTTGAAAACCGGACTCAGAGAGGCCAAGGAACTTGCCCAGGGTAAATGGCAGTTGTGGGGGGTGGGGGTGGGGCAAAAACTGTGGATGGGGAGGCTTCATAGTCTTTGGCCCTTGGGATTCTAAGGAACAAAATGTTCCACACTCTTCAACAGATGCTCATCTGATGGACCTGACCCAGTCTGAGGTCATGGGTTGCCCAACCAGCCGTCCAGAGCCTGACTTGGCTTGAGAAGTGTCCAGACCAAGGCCGGGAGAAGTCAAGGGCTTGGCAAGCACCAGACATGCCTGACTCCAACCAGGGGGTCATGTGAAGCTTGTGACCCGTGGGCCCAGCATGCCTCAAGGAGACAGAGACTTCTGTTACTCTGTGTGCCAGGCTTTTTGCTCACAAACCTTGGAATCAGGGCCCAGAATAGGGCTGGCCACCTCTCTGAGCTTAAGATAAAGACTTGCATGGGGCTAGTTGTGCTGTTTTCCCACAAGAAGTGAGAGCCCAGCTGTGTTTTTCTGGTCACACACTGATTTTTAAATCTGAGTCAGCATGACTGCTTGGAGGTATGGGCTGTCCTATCTATTCCCAGGGGCCCCAGATCCCAGCTGGGCTGAAGCATTTCCAAAACAGGGCCTGGAATGGTAAGGGACCAGCAAGGGTGGAGATTCCGTTTCCCCTACCCCACCAGGACCAGCTTAAGAGCACAGCCAGCCCACCCTCCACTGTATTATTTTTTTTTAATATTTTTATTTATTTCTGGGAGAGAGAGAGAGACAGCGTGAGCAGGGGAGGGTCAGAGAGAGAGGGAGTCACAGACTCTGAAATAGGCTCCAGGCTCTGAGCTGGCGCCCCCCCCCTCCACTGTATTATTAACATCCAGCAGTACTGAGTCCTTACCAAATGCCAGGCACTGTTGCTACACTCTTTATATATATTCACCCCACCAATCTTGTGGAGATGCTATCACATAGGGGCTCTTATGAGTACCATTGGACAGGTGGGAAAACTGAGACGAGGAAAGGAAAACCACTTGTTAGCGGTCACCCAGAGATGGAGTTGCAGGTCTGTGATTGTGGGATCCTAGAGAGTCAGTTCTGGCAACCCTATACATTTTTTTATGTTTTTATTTTAGAGAGAGAGAGAGAGAGAGAGAGAGAGAGAGAGAGCGTGAGCAGGGGAGGGGCAGAGAAAGGGAGAGAGAATCCAAAGCAGGCTCCAGACTCTGAGGCATCAGCACAGAGCCTGATGCAGGGCTCAGACCCACAAACCATGAGATCATGACCCGAGCTGAAGTCAGAAGCTTAATCGATTGAGCCACCCAGGTGCCTCTCATTCTGGCAACAGTATAAATTCACTATGTCACTCAGCCCTCATAATAACCCTGCTGGGTATTGTCATCTTCATGAAGATAGGAAAAAACAGAGGCCCAGGGAGGTGGCTATGACTTGTACAGTGTAGCTCAAAAGCTCTGTCGTGACAGCCAGTGGTAACTTTTCAAGAGCACAGTCCAAAGCCCACAGCTGCTAAAATTTGGCCGCGACCACTTAAAACCCTGATATGTATTATTGCCCCTACATCCACCCGTGGTTCTCCTGTGGTGGGGAGAGGGGACAACAACCCTTTGGTGGCCATCTTTTTAGAAGAGGGGAATGGAATGATGGGGGCTCTCGAGGGGGGTACAATTTGAAGACTTTATTGTGTGGCTCCTGTGTGGGTGCCCAGGGGTCTGATGTGGGCAGGGGTAGTATCTAGAGGTTGGCAGAAATGGGCTGCCCGGCTGCCCTGGAGAAGGAGCTAGAGAGTGTGGGTGTGCTGAGGTCAGCCCGCACTCCCAGTGCTCTGTGTGTTCCCTCCGGGCCTGCCTGAGCAGGGAGTGCCTTCAGGGAGTCAGCTTGGGTCCTGTCTCCTCGGGTCTTGTGGAAGCACAGAGGAGTGGTAGCACCAAAAAGCTAGGGTTGGGGGCACCTGGGTGGCTCAGTCAGTTAAGCGTCCGACTTCGGCTCAGGTCACGATCTCACGGTTCGTGGGTTCGAGCCCCGTGCTGGGCCCTGTGCTGCCAGCTCAGAGCCTGGAGCCTGTTTTGGATTCTGTGTCTCCCTCTCTCTCTGACCCTCCCCTGTTCACAGTCTTTCTCTCTCTCTCAGAAATGAATAAAACATTAAAAAAAAAAAAAAGCTAGGGTTGGATGTCAGGTTCCTAGGGCTGAGAAAGGAGTTGCTAGGGACCCCTAGGAAGAGAGGTGCATCCATCAAGGTCAAGGGTGAGAAGGGCCAGTGGCATTGGCCATCCCCATGAGTCTACAACAGCATCCCATGACAGAAAAGTCCCATTAAAATGTCTCTTAGATCCAGAGAGCTCAAAGCCAGCCAGGATGGTGACAGGTCAAGTGAGACCCTTCCTCTCCCCTCGCCATCTCTCCCCAGCCCCCTCAGCCCCACCTGTGGGGACGGGGATGAGAAAGAGGGGATCCACCTTCCCACCTTCCTCACCTTCTCCACCACAGCGGGCTGCCAGCCTCAAGCAGGACCAAGCTGGCTGAGGGGAGAAGCTTTAAACCCAAATCAAGCTGGGAGTTGTGATTCATAGCTTTACCAGACATTCTAATTTCTAAATTGCTACTGTGTTTGTGACCTAAAGTGATTATAGACTTGTCTGTTTCTTGAGAATGAGCAAAGCAGAAAAGTAACGGGGGATGAGTTGTCACCTGGTGGCAAAGAAAATGTCGCTTTACCAAATTAAGAGGGACATTGGGAGACAAAAACTAAAGGTGTGTCTTGATTATGTCACAGGTCGGGTTTGTTCAACATGCTGCTTGCAGAGAAATGGACAGTTCTCCAAAACAAGCTGGAAGTGAATGTTCCAGACGCTCTGGAGTTTGGTTCGTGAGAAGTGTGTGGGTACCTCTGGGAACCTCTGGAGTCCTTCCTTACGGGGCCAGCACACCCCTCTGCCTAGATGCTTCCGTTGTTGGTGTCTAAGGGCTTACTGTGTCTCCTTCTCCTGAGCACTATGGCCTCAGAAGTCTCCTCGCCTGAGAGATTATCTTCCTCACCCACAGAGTGGTTCACAGCCGACAGCAGACGTACAGACGTACAACAGGCCAGCCCCCTAGCAGGACTTTATGCTCAGTTCCTTCCTATCCTGCTTTCCTCCTTCCCTTTCAGTTTCCTCCATTGATAAATCACATGTACTTGGGGTGTCTGGGTGTCCGGCCTCAGGTCAGGTCATGATCTCACTACTTATGAGCTCGAGCCCCGCGTCAAGCTCTGTGCCAATAGCTCAGGGCCTGGAGCCTGCTTCGGATTCTGTGTCTTGTGCTCTCTCTGCCCCTCCCCGGCTTGCTCACACACATGCGCTCTATCTCTCTCTCTCAAAAATAATAAACATTAAAAAAACTTTTTTTTTAAATCACATGTACTCAATCCCTGCCTCAGGCTCTGTTTCCAGGGAACCTGGCTGAAGATAGTCCTGACCCTCAGGAGGCACTTTTGTGACTGGGCCATTTTGTTAGTCAAGTACACCATTAGCAAGTCTTCTGGAGCCCAAATCAGACCGACAGAGGTTCAAATCCCAGCACGGCCACTGAAGAAGAGCTGTGTGACCTTGGCCAATGACTGCCAGAGGCCAAGCCGGCTCCGGCAGGTCCAGGGGTCCCTGAAGGATGGACGGTGTTGGCAAGAGAGAGAGAGTGAGAGAGCCCCAAGATTCTTTTTGATCACCAGGCAGGCATCTCTGTCCTGTCTGTTTTTGTGTCTTTATTTATAGGTTCAGCAACAAGATGAAGTCAGAGAAAGGAATTTCTTACAATGGGAAGCCTTTTGTGATAACAATAGTAGAATTATTCCAACCAAGGAAATAACAGAATGTTCTTAGTGAAAAATAGGATAACATATAGGTCAAATTGTATATAGATAAGCTAGGAGTATTTTGTCTGGCTCTCAAGAGGATGAATGTTTCTAAATTGGTTTGTTTGTGGAGACTGACATGGGGACCCTGAATGGGTCAGTCTTTTGCCCCTGGGTTATGTTTTAGCTACTGTTATCTATCCTCATCCCAGCTGCCAATGTAAGAGAGGGTGTTTGTGGAAAGTAGGCCTTGAGGAAGGGACTGTTATGCTTCACCAATTAGCAAAGATATATGTGGTAACTATGTTTTGCTCTTAACCCCAAAATGGGCCCTTGGTCTCAGGGCCAGGCTCAATTGTAATTCTTGTGTTCTTAACCCCCTAAGTCTCGGAACTGCAAGGCCCATAGGAAGAGCCTTTTGACAATCACCCACAGAGCTTTCATCTAAAATCTCTTTTGTAAAGGCAGGAATATGCTTTTCCTTATGAGGTATCTGTGTTCAGAATATGGGTCTGATACGGAATATTGTGAGGCCTGGTCAATACCAGCAGGCTTATATCCAACATGAGCCAGCAGTAGCAGAAGGAGATACCAGTTTTCATTTCTCATGGCAGGAGCTGCAAACGTTGTCACTTCCTTGCTGTGATTGCCATCCAAAGAGGCCCGTGTGGCTCCCGGCAAATGACTGGTTACCACACCTCAGGTTTCTCATATGTAAAGTAGAAAGAAAAAGCTAGCCCGCTCACCCCCAGGCTTTCTAAGGCTCAGCCACTCACAACACCCAGCATAGTGCTGACGCCTTCACTGCGGCTCTGGCTTTCCCTCCAGGCTGGGAGCATGGACCCCACACCAGGGAGGCAGCGTTTTACCATCCAGTTTGAAGGTGTGTCCTGAGGGAAGGCCAGACCGTGGGACAGCTGGACTCAGCTGTAATAAGAGCCAGCTGTCAGGAAACATGGGCGACCTGCTAGTCCCCATGCTGCGTGTTTGCCTGTGTGCTACCTTCACCGCCTTTCACAGCTGCTATGATTACCTCCATTTTACACAGAAAACGCTGGGCTCCAGAATGGCTGAGGAGCCACGAGTGGGGTCCACAGGTTAAGAAAGGCCAGGGCATCTAGCTAGAACGGCTAAGATCGAAAAGACTCACCCTGGCAACTGAGACTCTTGAGCCTGCTGGTGGGGACGCAAGACAGTGCAGCTACTTCGGAGAGTGGTTTGCAGCGGCTTCTGAAAAAGTTAAACATACACTTGCATGACTCAGCAGTGACACTCGTAGGCACTCGCCCTCGGGTGAGGAGAGCGCCTGTCACTCAGAGACGTGCACACGAATGTCCTTAGCAGCTTTATCTGTAATGGCCCCAAGCTGGGGAAAACATGTTCTTTTCCAGGGAAATGTGGTAAACGGACTGATACACATATAATAAATAAAACGAGCAATGAAGAGGAACAAACTATTGGTACGTGTAACGACCGGGGTGAATCTCAAAATAATGATGCCCAATGAAGGAAGCCAGATGAAAAGAGTACACGTTGTATGATTCCATTTCTATAAAATTCCAGAAAATTTAAAGTGATTTATAGTGAGAAGAGAAAGTACTCCATGGTTAGCATGGTGGCATGGGGCTGGGATGTGGCAAGGAGCAGATGGTTTACACAGGGGCACCGGGAAACTTTTGGGGTGATGGGGATGTTCAGCACCTTGATTGTGGTCGTAGGTTCATGGGTATGTACATATGTCAAAACTCGTCAAATCATGCAATTTTTAAATGTTTATTTATTTTGAGAGGGGAGGGATGGCAGAGAGAGAAGGAGAGAGAAAGGGAGAGATTGGATCCCAAGCAGGCTCTGCACTGTCAGCATGGAGCCTGATATGGGGTTTGAACCCACAAACCATGAGATCATGACCTGAGCCAAAATCAAGAGTTGGACGCTTAACCCGACTAAGCCACCCAGGACCCCCAAATCATGCAGTTTAAATAGGAGTTGTTCATTGTACATCAATGATACCTCAATATTCCTGTTTTTTTGGTTTGTTTGTTTTTTTAACTAGAGAGTGGCACAATTAGTTTTGAAGCCACGCATGTCTGCTGTGAAACCACTCAAGAGCTGGGGGTTGTTAGAAGCCCTCCTTTCTTGGCTGGAGACATAGAGTCAATCGAGATGATATCACCTCCAGGAAGACTTCCATCCCTTCCGTGGTGAACTAGGGCTTTTCAGAAATTGCCTCTCCCATGGCCTTGGTCTACACTGCCTTCTACCCACCTTTGGGTTGTCAGTGGCTCCTTTCTCCACTCAGGGAAGCTTCCCTTGTGTTCTCCCCCATATTGTCCTTCAGATATGCTGGTGGGGGGCCCAGCACCAGAATCAGACCACCTGGGTTTGAATCCCAGCTCTGCCGTTTATTTTATTTTTATTCATTTATTTTTTTATTTCTAGGAGAGAGAGAGAGACAGCGTGAGCAGGGGAGGGTCAGAGAGAGAGGGAGTCACAGACTGAAACAGGCTCCAGGCTCTGAGCTGGCTGTCAGCACAGAGCCCGACGCGGGGCTCGAACCCACGAACCGCGAGATCATGACCTAAACGAAAGTCGGATGCTTAACCGACTAAGCCACCCAGGCGCCCCCAGCTCTGCCGTTTACACCAGCTGTCTGACCTTGGATGGTTCCTTTACTTCTTTGAGCTTCAGATGCCTCATCTGAATAATACTAGAAGCTACCTCAAGATTGCCTCTAGGATCAAATGAGAGATAGTTCATGTTAAAACAATTAGTATAGGGCCTGGTGTGTAATAAAGCACTCAATAAATGTTAACTATTATTGATCTTCACCTGGGCAGTGGCTGCTGACTGTTTAAGTTTCTCAGCCTTTGAATCAAGTACTTACCGCCCCAGCTTTATTTATTGACATGGAAAGATGCCCAACGCATACTCTTAAGGGGGAAAAAGCAGGCTACAAACAATCTGTGCCTCACAGATCATTTTAAGGATTAAAAGGGGACGTATATCTCCTTCCTTGCATGGTGTCTGGCACATAGGAAGCGCTCACTGAAAGCTGCAATGACTGTTGATGTGAAAGCATTGTGTAGCCTGTCCAACGCTACTTTCAAACATGATCGTGTGAGTTCCTGGGAACAAGATGTTCGCAATAGTGCTCAGACAGTGAAATATAGGGACGTGTGCATCCCCTTCTGCCTTCCTTCTCACAAACTTCAGGAGACTACTCTGGGCAGGGCTAGAGTTGGACTTGGGACCCATCGGTCTGATGTGAATTTGGGTACTTTCTTCTGCGCCCGGGAGCAAAAGCAAAGCAAAGCACTGCTCTTCAGAATTGAGACTCCAAATGTGGGTAACAGGTATTCCTTGCAGTAACTGAGGTGCTGTGACAAAATTAGACACTTGAGGGCACTCCAATCAATCTGCAATAGAGAAAAATCACAAAAGGGAGTGATCATAATAACACAAATGTTGTCACTTTTAACAGTGACTTCCATTTATTGAGTTCTTAATATGAGCACCCCTTCAGATGCTATTACTAAAGATTTTCTAAATAGGGTGTACTGCTCTTTAAAATTTTTAAACCTTTTTTTTTTCAAAGGAGTCATTATTCACAAATCTTATAAAATGTACAAATATTAAATGTATAGCTTGGTGAACTGTTACAAGTGTGTATACACAGGTAATCCCCATCCAAGATATAGCATTTTTTAAAGCTTTATTTATTTGTTTTGAAAGAGAGCATGTGCAGGAGAGGGGCAGAAAGAGAAATCTCAAGAGAAATCTGCACTAACAGTGCAGAGCCTGATGCGGGGCTTGATCCCATGAATTATGGGATCCCGACCTCTTGAGCTGAAATCAAGAGCAGGACACTCAACCAACTGAGCCACCCAGGTGCCCTGACACATAACTTTTCTTACAGCCTCTCTATCTACTCCACCACCGGCAACTGGTATCCTAACTTCTATCACCATTTATTCCTTTTGCTTGTTGTTGAACTTCATATAAATGGAATCATACATATATAATATTTAGAGTTGCCAGGTTTAGCACATAAAAATCCAGAATGCCAGTTAAATTGGAATTTACCCTGGGAAATATTTATGCTAAAAAAAATCCATTGTTTATCTGGAATTAAAATCACCTGAATAGCTTGTATTTTACCTGGCAACTCTAGTATCTCCCACACCTGGCTCCTTCTGGCAGACTTGTGCGATTCCCTCATGTGTGGTTATTGGTGATTTACTCTTTTTCATTACGGTGTAGTATTCCACTCTACAAATATACTTCCATGTATTTACTGTCTCTACTGCTGCTGGGAAGGGAGGGTCACTCTTAGAAAGGCACTATGGGCGCCTGGGTGGCTCAGTCGTTTCAGCGTTCAACTCTGGGTTTTGGGTCAGGTAATCATCTCACGGTTCATGAGTTTGAGCCCTGCATCAGGCTCTGTGCTGACAGCGTAAAGTCTGCTTGGGATTCATTCTCTCTCTGCTCCTCCCCTGATTGCTCTCTCTCTCTCTCTCCCTCTCAAAATAAATAAATGAACTTTAAATTTTTTTTAAATAAAAAATAATTACAATAAAGAAAGGTACTATAGAATAGTGTTCAGCAGGTGCATCAGAGGCCTTGGGGATTTGAATTCCAGCTCCACCTCTTACTACTCATGAGACCTTAGCCAAGCAACAATCTCCCTCAGCCTCTGCTAGTTTAACTTTAATACGGGTTAATCATAGTACCTCAAAGAATGTTGTAAGGTTTAAAGGGGATATTACCACTTGGAGATATAAACCATTTAGAAGAGGGCCCAGCACACAGTTGGTGCTCAATAAATGTTGCCAGAGTCATTGTACCCATTAGACCCAGGAGAAAACTGAAGTTTGGAGGTGTAGGTACTTGCTCAAAGTCACATATCTAGTAAGTAACAGAGCCCTTTTGTCACTGATACTGGCTACATTTGAGTCCTTTATTCATGCAACAACTTCTGTTGAGTATCTACTGTGCACCTGGCAGTGTTTGAGACCTTGAAGTCACACAGGGAGCAAAACAGCGAAACCCCCTGCCTTTATGAAAGATACTTTGATAGGAGAGCTATTATTGCTGTTTGCCTGCAAGGTGCTTTGCCTGTGCTTATTAGTTAAATGAAATACTGTCTGAAAAGCACTTACCATGAAGCCTCACCCGTATTACTGTTCCAGACACAGCAGCTATTTGCCAGATTGAAGCACTCTCTGTGGGAACACTGTGTGATGGCTATGAGCCGTCCCATTTTACAGATGGGAAAACTGATGCTTTGGAGATTAAGGCACTGGCCCCAGGGGACACAGCCAGTACTGGCAGAATAGGAATTCAAAGTCATGTCCCCCTGATTCCAAACCCTCTTGAGTTCCTCAATGCTTGTTTCTCAGTATTGAGCTCTGCCTCTGGAGTCTAAATGTTAGAGGTTCAAGTCTCAGCTTTGTGACCCCAGAGAAGTGACTTGCTGTCCGTGAGCCCTGGTTTCAAATACCTTAGGATTGCCTTAGGATCTGCAGAAAGCTCTCAGTGCGGATACAGACAGAAAATAAATAGCCACTAGAGGGCGCAAGTGTGGACCCACAGTGAGGAGGGGGCTCTGGAATGTGTGAGCAGCTCAGCCCTTAAATCAAAACCTTACTTTCATAAACGAGCTTATAGACATGGAAAGGTGCCTAGAATATCTTGTTGGGTATATTTTAGAATCAGATTCTAAAACCTCAAGCAGGTGTAGTGCGCGTATGCGGATCCCGTCTGAGAAGGATCACTTAGCACTTGCTCTGCATCGGTGCTGTTCTAGTTGTTTCCTCAGTTAGTGCTCCTCACAGCCCTGGGTGCCAGGTGCTGCCACTGAACACTTTTGCAGGTTAGAGAAACTGAGGCAGAGGAGAACTAACAGCTGGCTGGCGACGTGGTGGCTTCAGAGGCAGTGTTCTTGAGCACTTAGCTCTCCTACCTCTCTGGATGGTAAAATTTGGGTGTTTTGAACTTTGAACTTCCCTGCATTATTTGAGCTTTTGTGACATGTAGTTTTGTTTTTATAAAAACAACAATACACGAGGTTTCAAGGAGAGTTTTTGATATTTTTAAGAATTAGATGTGAACTCTCATAGGGACAAGCCACTTCCCGGTCTTTTTCAGTGGTGATGAGATCACAGTCCTTGGACTTGGGAACCCAGGGTCCAGCTCTTATGTCCACCTACCCCAGGGTCGGGGTGTCTATTCACCACCTTCCTCCCAGCAAGGGCCCTGGCACGTAGTAGGCCCTCAGTAAATGTCACTGGCTATAGTGGGAATGAATCACTGTGTCCCCTGGATCTTGCCCCAACTCCACCACCCAAATCTGCTCCCTACCTTCCCCTGGGGCCTTGAGAATCAGCGAAGGAACTGAATCACCACAACTTGCTAACACTTGACGTGTTTTTAGAAGCAGCAGGAGACACAAGATACAACCAGTTGGATGACCCAGACAGATGTGGCCCATTGGGCTGGGAGGGCATGGCCGTCTGAGAGCCCCCAAATCCCTGCCCAGGCTGCTAGGAGAGGAAGGGTCTACTGGGAGTTTCCTGCCCGTGACCCCACTCATGACCCTGGTTCCTATCACCCCAGCCTCTAAAAGACTGGGCCCACAGGGCCATAAATTCTTGCTATCGTTAGTCAGTATCTCTATAGCTCAGGCTGTTTGCCAGGAGCCCTACAATTATTTTTATCACTTAGGAGTCCTGTAATTATTTTTTATCACTTTTTTTCTCACAGAAGCCCTGCAGGTAGGGTTATTTGTACTGTCTTTTGGTCTGGAGTTGGGAGAACCCAAGTCCTGGACGGTTTCTGGCTTTGCTCCAAGCTCCAGAGAGGGTCAGTGTTTAAACTCACAGCCCCTCCGTGTCCAAACTGGAGCTTTGTGTGAGGCCAGAGGCTGTAGGAGAATCGGAGGTGGAAACTGGGAACCACTGGGAGCCAGGGAAAGGCTTTAGGCTTGGCTACTGCTAAGCTGTATGACCTCGGGCAAGTCACTCAATCTCTCTGTGCTTCAGTTTCTTCATTAGTCAAATGAGGAAGTAATAATAGTACCCATCCCATACGTTAGTACATATACACGGTCAATCACTGTGGGGTTCTACTTGACCTTGAGTTGGAACCTGGATTCTAACGTCAGACCCTTGCCTACTGGTTGACTTGGGTAAGTCTCTTGCCCTTTCTGAGCCTCAGATTCCTGATCTGTAAAATGGGTATCTTGCCCGCCTTATACCCTGGCTTTCTTGTCCTGGGTCGCATCAGCCCAACCTTCTAGAAGCCCTCCAACTGCCAAACTATTCCCCCTGCTTGGAGCTAAGCCCAAGCCTCCCACCCCCAGCTCTGCCGGATCAAATCTCCATTATCTTCTCAGGCATCCTTCCTTCTCTCCAAGCCTCCCTTCTTGTGGTCACTTACTCAATAAATATTTATTGAGCACCTACTATGTGCCAGGACTATAGTGGATAGTAGGTAAGACAAAGTAAAGTCCATGTCCTCATGAAGGGGAAGTAGACAAGAAACTAAGAAGAGATTAAAAACAGAACAGAACAAAACAGAAAAAAAACCAAGGCAATTACAGACAGTATTAGTACTTCATAAGGGAAAATTCTAGTGGGGGAAGATTGTTTTCCAGAAGGCCTCTCCAAGGAGACACTCGGGTTAGAACTAACAATTTATTTGAGAGGCACATGGCACAAAATTCAGGCAGTACACATCACCCACACAAAGAGGCTCTTGTATTGCCAGTTTCTTGGGAGTGAGTGACATTTGGGGTGAGCGACATTTGTGGCAACATCTGAATCACAAGAAACAGTAGCCATTTGAAGATGTGGGAGAAGAGGAATCCACGCAGAGGAAAGGGCAAGTACAAAGGCCCTGAGGCAGGATCCACATGACTGGAGGGAGGCAGAGAGGAGAGCCGAGGCGATGAGGGTCTAGGCAGGGCTGGTGGGGAGGACACGTGTCACTCTGAGCGGCGTGGCTATAACTCTCGAGTTGGGGGTAGGGTAGAGGTGAGGTCTTCTGATTTGTTCTTTATAAAAAACACTGTGGAGAATGGATTTAGGGGTCTGAGTGGGGCAAGGAGACCAGCGAGGTAGCCACCGTGGAGCTGGGGATGGTGAAGACCAGGCCAGGGTGGCCGAGTGGGGCCGTGAGTGGGTGGTTTGGGGGGCAGGGTGGAGGCCAGCAAGGGTCCCTGGCCCATGCTCTCGAGACTGCTGCCACTGTTGGTAGTTCCGTCTTGGTGATTATTGGATGAACGTCACACCCTGTAACCTGGCACAGAGTGGCTGCTTGGACATGTTTGCCGAAGAGATGACTAAAGATGAAAAGGCCCTTTGTAAATGGAGACACGCCCGTGGAGAAATGGCTGCGGTGGCTCCTGCGTGCTCCCTCGGTCCCCAAGCACCGGCACTCCCGGGCCACCCGTCGCCGCGGGTGAATCACCCCCAAAGTCGTCCTGCCACGCGGAGCCGCTTCTGAGAGGCAGCATTTTAGAACCTGAAGCTTCCCGTATTTTCAGTGTAAACCACTGAAACCCTTTACCCACGAAACCCTGATATGTCAAATGTGTCGAAAGTTATTTTTTATAACTTCAAACACCGAGGACTTGGGTAAACAAGATGAAGAAAACAGACATGATTTTCAACACAGATATTCTTATGCAAAGCAGTCACCGAGAAAAGCGGAGCTGTTTTATTAACCACCTTAATTTCAAGTCAGGGCATCCCTGACCATTGCTTTATTTGCATTTATCCATCAAAGAGCCATCAGACGCCTCCTGCAGGGAAGCCAGCTTCCCAAATCCAATTATTCGAGCATTTGGTTTCCTTTATATCAAAATGCAATCCTGCTTCCTCCAGACAACTATTTCCAAATGGTAACAATCTGTGTACATGTGTGCTTTGCGATTTTTATGTAATTTTAAAAACACACATTTTTAAAATGCACAAAGCCCAAGCGGATAGCTCAGTAATCATCACAAAGAGAACGCCATCACCACCACAGTGTCACTGGCCCCCAGTAGAAGAACTAGAACCCGGCCAGTCCCCTAGAAGCCCCACTTGTGCCCTCTTTCATTTCCTCACTACCTACCCCTTGACAAGAGTAACCACAGTCCTGACTCCTAACACCCTCCATGAATTTGGTCTGTTGTTGAACTTTATAGAAATTGGAATGTAGAGGGGCGCCTGAGTGACTCAGTCTGACTTTGGCTCAGGTCATGATCTCGCGGTTCGTGAGTTCGAGCCGCGCATCAGGCTCGATGCTGACAGCTTGGAGCCTGGAGCCTGCTTCGGATTCTGTCTCTCTCTCTCTCTCTCTCTCTCTCTCTCTGCAACCGCCCCCCCATTCTCTCTCAAAAATAAAAAAAATATTTTTAAAAATTTTTAATTAAAGAAATTGTAACGTATAAGTGGTATTTGTGTCTGTCTTATGTTTGTGAAATTCATCCATATTTTTTATAGCTAGAGTTCATTCATTCTCATTGCTGTATTCTGTCCTATTGTATGAATATGCCAGCATTTCAAATAGTGACTTTTTTTTTTTTTTAACAGCTCCTGCGGCATAGTGGGCAGGGAACTGGGTTTGACCCATAGATAAGCTTTGTTTCATGGACCTGGTCTTTTTGTTTTGTTTTCACTAAATTCATGGCTGTGAAAGGTGGATGTCTGGCCTCTCTTGGAAGATCTGCCATTACTGGGCCCTCAGTTTCGTGTGCCCAGAGCAGAGGGATGGCTGCTGTCGGTCACTATGGACATTCCACTCCCATGTTGCCACAGTCCCCACCACCCCTGTGGCACCACACCCAGACCCACCTCACTCACCAACGTTACCCAGCTGGTCCTGTAAATATCTGGGTCTTCCACTCCAGCTGTGCTTCAGCAGAGGGGGTCCTTCATTCTAATGTCTACACAATGAGAGGACTTGGCAGCCCAGGTTAGAATATAAGTGACTCCACTGGGTTAAACTTTGGAATGCACATCTGAGTGTCCCCCAAAATGTATTATCATTATTACCATTTCAAAAGTAATGTTTTAAAAGTATATTTCCATCATTGTCGTCATCATTACTATTACCATTATCTCATCTCAAAATCTCTTTTAAAATATAGTCATATGTGTAATAGAGGTCATGGTTAAATATGGGTGCTCTGGACCCAGACCACCTGGAATCAAACCATGACTCTATTACTCAGGAGCTGTGTAACCTCAGGCAATTACAGAACCTCTCTGTGCCACTGGACAAAGAGGAATACTAATAACATTTCTCTCACTGGGTTCTTATGAAGATTAAATGAGATAATTCTTATAAGGTCATTAGGAAAGCACCAAGCACATAATAAGTATTCAATATATGTTAGCTATTTATCATTTAAAAAATTTTTAAGTTTATTTATTTATTTTGAGAGAGAGACAGAGTAAGCAGGAGAGGGGCAGAGAGGGAGAGAGGGAGAGAGAATCCCAAGCAGGCTCTACACTGTCAGCGTGGACCCCGATGCAGAGCTCGGACTCACGAACTGTGAGATCATGACCTGAGCCAAAACTAAGAGTCAGACGCTCAACCGACTGAGCTACCCTGGAGACCCTACAGATTTGATTTTGAAAATAGTATGAGGGTCGCATGCTGTGGAACCCCTAAAGCATCCCTTATGATATAGTTTCTGCAAAGACCCAATCTTGCCTATATGTTGCCCATATTACAGATGTCCAGAGGTGCAAAGGAGCCTCCACTCAGTGGCGCTCCTCCCCAGCCCCCACCTTGATGCTTCTCCTCAATCACTTCCTCCAGAAAGCTGATAGATACTGTTACTTTTCTGCCCACCAGGCACTAAGTAACACACTGAGTGTTTTCCATTAATTTTATTCTGGCAATCATTTTAGGAGGTGGGTTCCACTGTGATACCTATTCGAGACATGAGATACTTTCTTGCTTTCTTGCTTTCTATCCCACCCGCCCAGCCATATCTCTGAGCCTATCATTCATTCATTATTCATTCATCCTGTACATATTTGTCTAACCATGGTTTCCTTGGAACTTCTGTCCCAGGGAAAACCAGCCAGGTTCCCTGGGTCCTGTTTAGTCACTGAGTCTATTCCCTTGTCTTCTGTGGCCTATTTTAAGACATTGTTGAAGGATTATTTGATTCAATCAGTGAGCCACTGGGGCTATGTAGCAAATGACACAGAGAACCTGCCCTCAAGAACTCAAGTCTAGTGAGGGACCCAGCTGAGTGGGTTCTCTCCCCACTGTACAGGGGATAGCTTGAAGACAAAGGCTGGGTCCCTTCATCTCTTTGCCATTAAGAGCAGGCCAACATCAGGCATGTAAATGAGTAGATCCCAGTGCAGAGAGGGCAGTGGGTCCAGAACCCCCAGCCGTGAACTCCCAGGCTCCAAGCAGGGAGTGGTTGGCATCTCAAAGGTGTATATCAGGGTTTCTCAACTTAGCACCATTAATATTTGGGGCCAAACAATTCTCTGCTGTGGAGGGGGGGTGTCCTGGGCACTGTAGGGTATCAGCAGCCTCCCAGATCTCCACCCACTAGATCCCAAGAATGGTACCTCCGTGCTAGTAATGACAACCAAAAGTGTCTCCAGACACTGCCAACTGTCCCCTGAGGGGCAATGTTATTACAGGTAGAGAACCACCGGCTTTACTGAGGCAAATTTAATGAAGGAAGTATTTACAGAGGCGTGGGCAGGCTAAGGGAAACTTTAAGGCACATGGAGGCACCCATGGAGTCACTAGAAACAGCAGGGGGCTGTTATCACCCCAGGGCTTGAAGGAACAAGAGAGGGAACAGTGTTAGGGCTCCCGGAGAAGGCTGGAGCTGTAGAAACAAGGTCAGGGTAAGAGTGGAGGCCTTGGAGAAATGCGGTCCCTGTTAAGATTAAGGTAAAACAGGGGTGCGATGGGGAGGATGGACGCTCCCCCTTCTTTCCCATCCTGCCCTTTAATCTGCCACCGACTCCTCCCTTTGATGGGCTCCAGGGACCCAGTGAGAAGCCAGGAGGCACGGGTGCCTCCTGGGACACAGAGCAGGGCAGATGAGGACACGTGGAGGTGATGTGCAAATGGAAAATAACCGTCACACGCACGTGGCAGCAGGCCCCAGACCCTGGGCAAGTGAGTTCAGTCTTGTTATTGGTGTAGGAGTTCTCCAGGTGGGGCAAACCAGGAAAGGGGATTTCAGCCAGAGGGAACAGCATGTACAAAGGCATGGAGTTACAAAAGAGCCTGGCTCGCTTAATTGTTTATTTAATTATGATTGTTTGTTTGATTGATTGACTCTGATCTATGAGCACCGGGTGAAAATAAAACATTCAAATGGTACAAAAGGGCATAAAATGGAAGTT
>NW_027530193.1:578826-607570 GCF_008692635.1 Crocuta crocuta | reverse complement strand
CTACCCCCCCCCCCCCACTCTCCCCCCACCTATCCAGCTGACCTCCCCAGAATCCACCTTTCTCTCCGGCCTCTTATCGCCTTCTAGAAATAGTGGTGCAAATGCTAGCTGGTAAATGTATATGACACGTGTCACTTAAACTTCTAACTTGACTTACTTTCACTGATGTTTGTGGAACCCCTACTAGGGATTAAGAAGTGGACAGAGAGTCTAAGCTCAACCCTTCACTAAACCTTGTGTAGTTTCCCATTTCCTCCTCCAAGCAAGGAGTGAGTCTCCAAAGGTCCCCCCAGCTCTGTGGGGTTTGCCTATAGTTTTGTTGTTCAACGGATACTTTGTAAATTAAACTGAACTGAAGCTGAACACTGTCAAGAAACACATTGTAAGACGGGAGCACCCATAAGCCTTGGGTGTGGTTCATAGACTGCATATTGTTGTTTTGGGGAGACAAATGGGATTTCCGTCTCCAAAGACCTGCTCTTGTTTGAGTCAACAGAACAGTTGAGAAGAAGGGAATACTATAGTATAGCCTCGAGGGTGGGCTGGGTTGGGAGCACGTTGGGTGGTACTTGGCCTGGCTCAGATCTGCCCAGGGAAGATCAGATCCTGCTTGGCTGCCCCCAGCTGGTATCTGCAGCCCTTGGGGGAGTTTAGAACCGGAAGGAGGAGCTTGGAGGGCCACCAGGTATGGGGAGTCCCGCAGCCAACTGGTAGACCTGTTAGTGCCTGGAAGCGAATAACCAAATCCAGGAACCGGATGCCCAGCCAGAAGGAGGGAAGCAGGAACAGCTAGGAGCAGATGAAAACACGGCTCTCCCTTATCTCTGTTCTTCAATTCTGATCTATCTTGTGCTCTCAAGACCCAATTCTTTCCTGACAATGCTTATGTGTTAAGCACTTAGGGCAAACATGCCTACCACGGACCAAACATCTGCTTCATGCAGGTCCTGACCACACACCGGCTCTCACTCCCCTGGCTGCTCTTCGAGGAAGGTGTTGATGGTCCCCTACTTTGCAAACAGGGGAAACAAGCTCAGAAAGGAGGGATGCAGGGCAGTGTGAGGTCAGGGATTCTAAATGTATAGTGATATCAAAAGGGAATTCGTGACAAAGAATTATGAAGTGTTGAGCACAGGATCTAAGAATCAGAGAGCCATGAAGTCCAGGAGCCCCAGACTCACAGGTTACCACTATAAAACACTCCCCCACCCCCATTCTTTCAACACACAACAAATAAAACATCTCTCTCTGGCCCTCTCCCATCTGCTAAGGCCTCTCTTCTCTCACCTGGGGTCTTGGTCCAGGCTTCTCTCTGGTATCTCCTCTTTCCAAACTTGCACGCAGCAGCTGAGCCACCTTTCCAAACTCTAAGCACACTATGTCACTCTTTCCCTTAAAACCCTTTACTAGCTCCCCTTTGCCCTCAGGATAAAGTTCAAACTTCTTGACATGGTTTACTAGGTCCTCTGTCACCAGGCCATAGCCTCTCGCCACTCTGCCACTCTCCAGCACCACTCCACCAACTCTATACCGACCTCATCTTACCAGATACGCCACTCTCTCTCCCTCTTCCTGACCTCTGGACCTTTGCACTTACTGTTTGTTCCCTCCACTTGGACCACAGTGTGCACCAGCGCCCCCTTCTCGGGTTAGGATTTTCCCTCTCCCCTCCTGTCTCCTCTGGAAAGCCATTTCTGCTCACGCCTCTCTCAGAGGCCAGATTGTGCCTCCTTCTCCACTTCCAGACGCCTCCCCTCCCCACTGGTTCCTGTGCCTACCCACATGGAGGCTCACTATGTATCATATATGCCCATGTGCTTACCTGTGTCCCCATCAGCCACATGAGCTACAGGAAGGCAGAAACAAGGGTCATGTTTTCTCTACTGAACCCGTAGTTCCCTGGAGTGTGCCTGCAGAGAAGAGTTGCTGAACAAAACTATGCATTGTTAAAATAAATCATAATATGTTAGAATCACAGAACCACAAAATTTGAGACTCGTGGATTTGGTGAAATAAAAGCCTGAAATCTCAGAATCACATAATTATCAATTCCAAGAGCATTAGAAATGTGAACTGAGAATCCCTGAAGCAGATCGCAAGGATGGAAGAATCCTTGTACAGGCCACTCATCCAAGGACTGTTAGTGGATCAAGAAAGTCCTAAAGAATCCTAGCTCCGCCACTTATTTGCCCTGTGCTCTTCTATGTATTTAATTTCTATTTTTCCAGATATTTTTATAGTATTACATTAATGTCTTTCACATGATGATTTTTATAATATGTCCTTCTATCGTTTGTATTAAGCACCCAACTTATTTATCAGCCGATATCTATTGTGCACACGACATACAAATACAGTGCTGGCAATTGCATTTTATCTATGGTTGCATAACAAATTATCCTAATTTAAAACAACAACAATTTAATATCTCACAGTTTTTTTTGTGGTAAGGCTGCAAGAGTGACTAGCTGGATAGTTTGGCTTAGGGTCTTTCATGAGATTGCAGTCGGAGCATCCACCAAGGCCATGACCACCTGAAGGCTTCACTGTGGCTGGAAGATCCACTGTCAAGATGGCTCATTCACGTTGCTAGCAGTTGATAGGAGGCCTCTGCTCCTCTCCATGTGGACCTGCTTGAGTGTCCTCACAACATGGCTGCTGGCTTTCTCAGAGCAAGTGATCCAAGATGGCAAGATGGAAGTCACAGTGCCTTTTTTAACCTGGTCTTGAAAGTCACACTCCTTCATTTCCACAGTATCCTGGTGATTACACAGGGTAGCCCTATTCAGTTTGGGAGAAGACCTCACACTATGTGAATACCAGGAAGTGGGGCTCATTGGAGGCCATCTTGGAAACTGGTTACCATAGTAGTCCATGCTCTTAGAGTTAACAGTCTAGGGAGAAGGGTAGAGGAAGACAATATATCAATATACAGATAAATAGATACTTTCAGATAGTTGTAAGCATAATGAAGGTAATCACACACGACAATAAATTAAAGTAGGGGTCAGCAAACGACAGTCATTGGCCAAATCTAGCTGCTGCCTGCTTTTGTAAATAAAGTTTTATTGGAATGCAGTCACGCCCATTCACTTCTGTATTGTTTATGGCTGCTTTCACACTATACCAGATTTAAGCAGTTGCAACAGAGACTGTATAACCTACAAAGCTTTGTACATTTAGCAAAGTGGATCAGGAAGACCTCTTCAAAAGGTGAGCAAAGACCTGAATCATTAGAAGGAAGCAGCCAGGTGAAGAGTCGGGGAAAGCGTGAGTGTTCCAGAAAAAAAAGGAACATCAGGGTAAAGCCTGTGCAATGAGAACAGGTTTGGTGTGTTGAGGAGTAGGGAGGAGGCGAAGGGGGCTGGAATCAGGTGACTGAGGGGCAGAGTGTAGGGGGTAGTCAGGAGCCATGTTATATAGGGCCTGAGGGCCCCCTGAAGGGCCTGAATTTTGTTCGAGGGATGGTGGGAAGACATTGGAGGGTCTTAGAGGGGGGAGGTGGGATCTGGCAGGGACGGAAGAGGTGCCTGGTGTAGATGCCCCATCCTCTGAGCAAGACAGTGCTTGGGCTGCCCCTCTAAGCACAGCTTTCCCAGAACTTGTTGTTATTAACAAGACCTGGGTAAAGACAATTTACATTATTTTGCTATGTGTTCAGAACTCAGAAATCCTTCCTATCATAATTGTTTTCTTTCGACCCACTTTGAGTCCCTTGCTCTCCCATCTCTGCTTGCCTTTTCTGGATCTAGGAAATCTGTGATGTTGGAAAGAACACCGGATTTGGAGCCCTAGATTCCAGACTCTTTCCTGACATTGACTTTTGTGTGACCTTGAGAGAGTCAAGCAACCTCTCTGGGCCTTGGGTCCTCATCTGTAAAATGAGGTGAGAGTCCAGTCTGCTTGGAGCAAGACCAGGTGATTGAAAGTGGGGTTGTGTTAAACACACACTCCACAGTCCTAGGGAAAGCCCAAGATTGGGGTCATGGGCTTGGCCAGGCTGGGGTTGCTGACTTGGGTGATGGGTCACAGGTGCAGTTGGTCCATTGGGCAGAAGACTCCCTGCAAACTGTCTCCTGCTTGAATTTTGAACAACAGGGCAGCTCACTGCCTCCCGGAGCTCCTTGGAGTTGTTTGGCTGAGAGCAAGACCTTTGAGGGAAAAGGGAAAATCAATGTCCATGACCAAGACAGCCTTGGGTATCAGGAAGAGCACATGATCTGCTGCCAGAAAGAATCCTGGCTCCACCACTCATTTGCCCGGTGTTCTGTGTCCTTGGTTTTCCCACCTATGAAATGGGTAGAATCTAAGCCAAGATGCTTCTGTTGTAAGAGGCACTGGCATTTGGTGTACCACTAAGAAGGAAAACATACCGACAATTAAGTTGTAACGTAACACTTCCTTATGACTTAGGATTTTTATTTTATAACGAATAAACAGCTCAGGGACTTACTTGGACACTGTTTTTTTACAAATCACATGTCATCCCTGTGCATAAATACAAAGGAAAATATAAGTGAAATAAATTAGTTAGAGAACCCCTGAAACTTCCTCATAGTCAGCATCCAGCTCATCTAGGCAGCTTTGCCACTCAGAATCTTCCTCGTCCATAGGTTTTCACACAGTGTTGTCCTTGGTACCATGAAAAGCTTGTATCACACATTTTTTGAGAAAATGCCCCACTGCAGTCTCTAGGACCTTCTTCCAACTCCTGGCTCCTATTCTGCAAGTTTGACGCTGGAGTTTTCCTGCTCTTATCAGAAGACGTCAATAGAAGGCAATCAGGAAACAACCAGGACTCAGCTCCCTTCCTCAGTGGTCCTTAAATAGTCTGTGATGAACTACGCAGGGCCTGTAGTTGTCCAGTCAGGCCACCGGAAGTAATGACCAGAACCAACCAGGTCACAAGTGCCACGTGGTCTCGCCAACAGTGATTGCAGGATGCCATTGACTTGCAGACACATCCCAACTTCAGGGAAAAAAGGTGCTTCCTAGAAATATATCACAATAACTGCAACCTCCTGGGGCTTGTGCAAGGATAAAACGTGATAAGTGTGTGACAAATCTTGACCACAGGCGCCGTGTGCCCGGCTCAGCAGTGGCTGTCCCTTGGCATTGCTCAACTGTCCCAGGGCATCGCCCTCGCAGGGCTGCGCAGGTTTATGGCAACAATCACTGCCCCTGCCAGACGTGATCTCAAGCCATAAAGGCTTTTACAGTTTCACTCTCCCCCTGAGATAAGCCTGGGAGCCCTTCCCAAGGCCGGGGAGCAATTTCAGAGCCACAGGGGGAGGGGCTGGGCGTTGCATAAGTTGGGAAATAGAACAAGTTTTATGGCCCCAACTTCTCTAAAATATACCGTGTTCTCATATCCTCAGCCTGAACCTGGTGGTAATGCCTCCAGCACCTGAAGCACAGTGATATTTATTTGTTCATTCATTCATTCAACAAACAGGGAATGGATTGCAGAGTACACCTGTATGGATCTCATTTTGCCACTATTACACGCTCCGTATGGGCCCAGGGCAAGTCACTTCCTCTCGTCTGTGCAACAAGGACGGTTGATTTAACCTGCCTCCCGGCCTCACTGAGGTGGTTCCACCAGACAATGAACTTGTCAGCGCACTTAGCGCGCAGTAGAGCTGCAAGCGGCATTGCTTGAATCCCTTTCCCTCACCATGGATGGTGGAGTGGTCCAGAGTGAAGTCCTCCCCTGCATCCCTGATGGCTACCCTCCTTCTTCGAATGAGCAACTGCTTGGTTTTTTTCCTTCCATTTTTTATATAAGGTATAATTTCCATATTTTGAAACCTAACTCTCTCTCATGCATCATTCTGCAAGCTTTGGAAAGTGTGTGCAGCCATGTAACTGTCACCAGAGTCGAGAAACAGAACTTTTTATCACCCACTCCCCTTCCTCTCTGCCCCTTTCTATTCATCAACCCTCCACCCCAGCCCTTACCCCTGGCAGCCACACTACCTGACTCTAGAAGTTTGTCTTTCCCAGAATATCATATAGACAGGACTCTACTGTGTGTAGCCTTTGGGGCCTGACTTCTTACACTCAGAATGATCCATGTGAGATCCGGTTTGCTGGGATTGGCAGTTTGCTCCCTTTTCTCACTGAGCAATATTCCCAACTGGCTTTTAAATTACAACTATGCTTATGACTTTGACTTCTCTGAGCCCAACTTTGCCATGAACTCTAGGCTTGTATATCCAATGATTTCTTGGATGTGTCATTGGCATCTCAAACAAAGCATCTCCAACAGAACTCTGCTTTCTAACCCAGTCCTATGCCCCCCAAATCTATAGCTCCCCAAATCTATAGCTTCCTAAATCTATAGTTCTTCAAATCTACATCCCCTCAATTCTAGAAGTCCCTAAATCTGCAGTCTCAAATATACAGCTCCCCCAAATCTATAACTTCCCCAAACCTATAGCCCCAAATCTACAGCTCCTGATATCTATAGACACTTAAATCTATAGACCCCCAAATCTACAGCTCCCTAAATCTACAATTCCCCCAAATCTACAGCCCCCCAAATTTACAGCCCCCAACTCTATAGCTCCCCCAAATCTGCTCCCCCAATCTTATCCCCCCAGTCTTCCTCATGTCAATGATCAGGACCGCCAGTACTATAGCTACTTCTCTTATGTCCTTCAGATCCCACTCATTAGCAAGCTCTTGGCAGTGCTACTTCCCCGAATCCCAATCTGGCCACGTCTCCCCCCCACCACCTGTATTCACCCTCAGTGCCACATGACACATTATTCCAGACTTAGTGGCTTGAAATAATACTCACTTATTATCTCAGTGTTCAGTCATAAGGCTGGGCATAGCATGACAAGGCTCTCTGCCCAAGGTCTTACACAGCCCAGATCAAGATTGCGTTCCTACCTGGGCTGAGCTGCGTTCCTACCTGAAGGCTCTGGGGAAGCCTCCCCTTCCAGGCTCATTCAGGTTGTTGCCTGAATTCAGTTCCTCATGGTTGTAGGATTGAGGTCACCGTTTCCACCCTTGGCTGATGGCTGGGGGTCAGTCTCTACTTCTAGAGTCTGTCTGCATTCTTTGCCATGGGGCTCCCTCCATCTTCAAAGCCAGCATAGAGAATTTCCCTACCTCAAATCCCTCGCACGCCTCTCATTTCATTTGCGAGAAAGAGCACAGCTCCTTTTAAGAGCTCAGCGATTTAGGGCAGGCCCACCAAGGATAGTCTCCCTATCACAAAGCCAGCTGGTTTGGGACCTGCATCACATCTGCAAAATCCCTTCACAGCAGCACCCAGATTAGTGTCTGATTGAATAATTGAGACATAGTGTGTAGAGACCAGGGGGCAGGAGTCTTGGGGTAACCTTAGACTGCTCCCTCCCACCTTCTCTAGTCCAGGCTGCCGTCTTCTCTCCCCCGACCACGGTACACAGCACCTCTGGGCTTTTCTGCTTCTGCTCTTGTTCTATGTTGTCTGTTCTCTACACAGTAGAGTGACCGTTTAAGAACACAGTCAAAGACGCCTGGGTGGCTCAGTCCATTAAGCATCCGACACTTGATTTCGGCTCAGGTCATGATCTCCCTGTCGGTGAGATCGAGTCCCACAGTCCCACATTGGGCTCTGTGCTGACAGCGTGGAGCCTGCTTGGGATTCTCTCTCTCCCTCTCTCTGTGACCCTCCAGGCTCATTCTCTCTCTCTCTCTCTCTCTCTCTCCAAATAAATAAATAAACATAAAAAGAAAAAAGAACACAGTCAGATTGCACCCCTTCCTATTAGAAAACTTTTAAGACCTTCCCACTTTGATAAAATTCAAGACCTTTCTCGTGGCCTAGAAGGCCCCCCTGGTCCAGCCCCTCCCACCTCTCAGAGGTCATCTCCTCTCCCGCCTTTCCCTATCTGGCCTTTCTGCTCTTCCTCCAGTACGCTCTGCTTCTTCCCAGCTGGGCTTTTAACCCTGCAGTCCCCATCCGCACCCTCCACTCCCCACCCCTCCCAAGCTCTGTGTTCTCCACACATGGTCCTTCAGACTTCAGTCCTGATTCATGTCTCAGGGAGGCCTTCCCTGACCCCCAGCCTGATGTTATCTCCTCCCTGTCTTTTCAAATGACCCTGTTTCATTATTTTTATTTTATATTTACACTTTCACATTAGGTTGTTTTACCTTTTTTTTTTATTTTAGAGAGAGAGAGAGCACTAGCAGGGGAGAGGGGCAGAAGGAGAGAGAGAGAATCTTGAGTAGGCTCCACCCTCAACGTGGAACCTGACATGGGGCTCGATCCCACAACCCTAGGATCATGACCTAAGCCAAAGTCAAGAGTCGGACACCCAGATGACGGAGCTACCCAGGCGCACCTACCTTGTTTTACTTTTAAAGGACTTAGCTGTTGGACTGTTTCACAGTCTGACACTCGACTATTTGAAATCACCTTCATTTACTTATTCACTCCAACACTGGCTGCCTGCTCCCCCTAGAAAGCTAACTCCACGGAGTCAGGGACTGTGTCCTCTCACCTGCGCACAGCACATAGTAGGCACCCACAAAATGAGTGTCGAGTGAGTGAATGAGCGGACATGCAGTTTTTGGATGGGTTCCCTCCTCTCTGTCTCTGCTTCCACCATCTGTCACCTGGTCCCACCCATGAGTGTCTTCACTGGTCTCCTTGCTTACACTCCTTCAATCTGTCCTCTTTGAAGCTACCCGAATGATCCTTTAAAAATACAGATCTGGGTTGGGGCACCTGGGTGGCTTAGTCGGTTAAGCGTCCGACATTCGCTTAGGTCATGATCTCGCGGTTCGTGGGTTTGAGCCCCGCGTCGGACTCTGTGCTGACTGCCGGCTCAGAGCCTGGAGCCTGTTTCAGAGTCTGTGACTCCCTCTCTCTCTGACCCTCCCCTACTCACGCTATCTCCCTCTCCTAGAAATAAATAAAACATTAAAAAAAATTTTTTTTAAAATACAGATCTGGGGGGTGTCTGGGTGGCTCAGCCGGTTAAGTGTCTGACTTCAGCTCAGGTCATGATCTCACAAACTCACAGGTGAGTTTGAGTCTTGCATTCAGCTCTCTGCTGTCAATATGGATTCACTTCAGATCTTCTGTCCCTCTCTCTCTCTCTGCCCCTCCTCCCCACTCTCTCTCACAAAAATAAATAAACAATTTTAAAAAGACACAGATCCGCCCACAGCAGTCCCCTGAGCCACAGTCTCCAGTGGCTTCCTATTTCCCCAGAAGTTCCACTTGCCCAGGGTTTGAGGCCACCACCACCTGGTAGAGATGAGCCACCATAGCATCACGCAGTGGCATGCTGGGTGACTTTAGGGATACATAGTGACAATGTTAGTGACATTGTCCCCAAAGCCTGTGTCTTTACCAGTCTTCCTTCCTTCCTTCTGAGGCCTTTATGGAGAAAGTCTCTGTTGGACAGCGTACGACTTTAACATCTCCCTAAATACCTGTCCATTTCCTCTTTGAAGAAAAACGAGTGAGCATCCCCTGGGTAATTCTACCCCGCTACACTTGAGGAATATAGCTTTTTTTTTTCACTCTTCCTTTGAAATCACCTCCTAGATATGGCAAGTGATTCTGGTTTCTCATTTATGTCAGTGATCTGGGTAAAGAGAATGTTGACTGATTGATTTAAATACAAATATTCAGTAAGGGAACGTACGGGGTACTCGGGTTCGGGGAGGCTCAAGTTGGTACGTGCAGTGACTGTGGGTTAGGAAACAGGTCTCTGTCCTTCCTCCCACCCACAGGTGCGCTTCCTGCTGCTGGCCCCACTCACTGCTCTGCTCTCTCTCCTCGACCTTGAGCGTACTTTTGTCTGTGCATTCTGTCTTCCTAGCCCCTGAATCCTTCTCCTACAAGAGTACACCATCCCTTTCCCAGATCACAGCAATCCCTCCCTCAAACTACCATCTCACTGCATGTCACCCTCACTCCTTTGGGTTAAGGATGCTTTGGCACAAGGCTTTGCCCATTGACTATTTCTGTGCCCACCATGCAGTGACTGAGTCATCAACGTCCTCTTCGATTTCATCACATTGGCCCCTGGTGTCAGACAAACAGCAGTTTGAATCTCCACTCTCATATTAGTTATGGACCTTGGGCAAGTCCCTTCCTCATTTGTGAAACAGAACAACAAAGTACCCAATTCAGGGGGTTATTGTGAGGATTAGGTCATGTCCAGCAAAGCCTGGCAAAGAGGAAGAAGCCAAATGTCCTTGGACTCAGGATTTGGGTTTTAGTTCCACTATCAGCAAATAGCTGCTTAGGATACTGGGATTCTGGTCCCGTAGATCACGTCTGGGAATTTACATATGACACCCTATGCAAGAAATGTAGATCAAGGGTGATCTGGGTTCTGTGAAAGAGGAAGTAGGGCATCCTCACCAATTGGGGATGATGGGTCATTCACACTGCGTGGAAGGAACTCCCTTTGGATCTTCATGCAGCCTATCACCTTCCACTTCTCACCCCTACTCTGAGCAAGGGGGCGACATTCGGAATAATGGGATAAGAAGCTTTTAAGATCATGGCTTTGGAAGCAACCATTGTAGGAGGGGCCAGTTCCCAGTTCTCTGTGAGGCCACATGGGTTGGTGGAAGCACCACACATTCAAGTTCGGTCTCAGCTGCTCACTAGCTGTGTGCCTTGGGCCTTAGGACAAGTTCCTTCTCCTCTCTAATCTTGGTTTCAGGAACACTATACTGGAGATGATGAGGTTTTCTGTTTGTCACCCAAGCTGATGTTTTGCAACTGAAATGGAAATCAAACTTGAAGCTCTGGCCGCCCACGCTGAGATTTGAGATTAACTGGGACAAAGGGCTGATTAGGTGGAGGAGCCAAGGCCAGAGGAATTTATGGCAGCCCAGGGTTTATGGTTTTGATATGGATTTATTAAGCACACTCTAGGACCCCAGTAGCCTTCTCTGGCCCCAACCCCCACATCCATGCTGGCAGAGGCACGGACAAAGTTTCTGTTGCAACATTATGGAAAATATGTCCTGGAGCTCAGGAGTGAATGGAAGGGACAGGGGAAGGCAGGGGTGATCCCATGGATCTGAGGGCTACTTATGCATACTCTTGAGGCTAGAGAACTTAATGACTAGCCTCTTGTTAGAAAGGGTCTGGGTAGAGAGTTCACACTGAGCCCCTGGTAGTGGGCACCTCATACCCAGCAGCTTATACCAATTACTATGATCTCATTCAGTTTAATCCTGACAACACACCTAAAGGGAGGTATCATTCCCATTTTACAGATGAGACTTGGGGAAGAGGAGTGACCTGACCAATGTTACATTGGTCTGTGACGCCCAGCTCAGAACTGTTGTCACCCTTCTTTGGGAAGCTGGAAGGGTCGCCCTGTTCCACCCTCATCCTTGAGCATTCCCACGCCTGGGCATCCACAGTCCAGCCACCCGGCACACCCTAACCCCCATCCCCGAATGCCCTGGTGTGCTGGTGATGTGTAGCAACTGGCTCTTCAGGGCAAAGCCTTGAGTCGTAGCTCTTGGAGTTTGTGTGGTGTAATTGCTCCCACTGCCACTATCTGTAGCACTTTGGCCCAAACATGGAATTGGGCAGAGAAGCTAACAACTGGCTCTCCAGCACACCCCCGACTGAATATGAGGTTGTGGTGTGTGGTGGCCAAGGTATGAGAGCACCTACCTGGTTTATCAGGGGAAGGACCAAGGTGGCTACAGACCTGGCTAGAAATTCTCGAGTGTGTCCTTGTCTTTATTCTTTTTTTAAACAACTAGACTTGATGAGATTTCCCCATCCCTAACCTATTCCCTATTGCTGGCAGTAGGCTTAGGTCCCTGGATATGACCCAGATTAGGGCTCCATCTTGGACCCTCTGCCATTCTTCCAGATCTTTCCCTCTCTCCCCTCTCAGCCCTCCCCTCTTCAAGAGGGAGGATTGACTTTCATTCTCTCCACATAGTGAGCACTTGGAATCAAGGCATCAGAGTTAGATTCCCACTTCTCCCTCTCAAAGGAAATCACTTCCCCTGAGCCTCAGTTTTCTCATCTATAAAGTGGGTTGGGGATAATAATGTCTAACTTGCTTGCCTCTTTTTTCTTTTATTTAATTTTAGATAGTTAACATACAGTGCAACATTGGTTTCAGGAATAGAATTCAGTGATTCATCACTTACATACAACACCCAAGGCTCATCACAACAAGTGCCCTCCTTAATACCCATCACCCATCTAGCCCATCCCCCACTCATCTCCCTCCATCAACCCATGCTCTCTATCATTAAGAGTCTCTTGTGGTTTGTTTCTTTCTCTTTCCTCCCCTTCCCATATGTTCATCTGTTATGTTTCTTAAATTCCACATATGAGTGAAATCATATGGTATTTGTCTTTCTCTGATTGACTAATTTTGCTTAGCATAAAATGTTCTAGCTCCATCCACACCATTGCAAATGGCAAGATTTCATTCTTTTTGATGGCTGAGTAATATTCCATTATATATAATGGAATTTATATATTTTATATATATAAAGAACGAAATCTTACCATTTGCAATGACATATATATACATATATCCATTCATTGGTTGTTGGACATTTGGTCTTTCTCCATGGTTTGGCTATTGTTGATAAGGCTAACTTGCTTACCTCTTGATGTGAGATTAAAAATCAATAATGCAAAAAAACCCCACTAATATACATAAAAGCATTTTGCATACCATAAAGGACTCTCTGACTAGTCTCATCCTTATTTCTAATACTTGACAAAGTAGAAAGAACACCCACCCAAGGACTTAGAAAACATAGGCGCCATTTATTTTGCTTTATAAACTTTTGTTAAAACACACAAGAGTAAGAAATGTTTTTTGCTTCTTTGCCCCATTGGGCGGCAGTGACAGGGGCTCACGTGTCAGCACAGGGGCTGGTGGCATTCACACCCACAGGAAGCAGCCGGCTTCCAGAAATGCTTGATGTGAATTTCACAATTCATCCCAATCAGGGCAAATCACAGAACAATTTGGTAAAAGCAATTGGCTTGGTCATCACAAAAAATCTAGGAGCGTCCATTTCCCACCCGCTCCTCTGTCTACTTTGTGAGGGGTCATGTGGATTCTGGAAGCTTCTGAGAGCTGCCTGGAGAAGAGGCTGTCTCAGGGGAGGAACTGCAGGATCTATGCTTCCCTCCCAACCCTTCAGATTTTATATTTTAGGACCAGAACTCAAGTGGCAAAGAGAGAAAGAGAGAGATTTTCTAATGCCATGTCCTCAGAATCAGAAAAGCAAACTGCTCTTTGTTTTGTGCTTTCTGCATCACAATAAAATTATTAAAATGGAAGGGATTTCTCCTCCTGGAAGGGTTAGTTTAGGGCTGAGGACCAAGTCCCTGACCCAGAAGATTGCTACCACTAAAAGACACTGCTGCTCCAACTCCATCCTGTGGAAAATCCTTACCTCGATTCATTCCTGTGACAGAGGCCTGAGCAACTTTGGGGGGTGGAGGAGCAAATGTGGGAATTTCCACAATGACAGAAAGGTTCCAGCTTCCTCACCTTGTTCCAGATGAGTCTGGGCTCCCTGGCTAGGATTTCCGGGGACCCAGAGAGAGGGGAGCTGGGGAAGACTTGAGAGCTCTGAGCAGGGAGTGGTCTCTCCCGGGACTGGGGACTTGGCTTGGTGACATGGGTAGGCTGCTCCTGGGACCACTGGAGATGTAGACATTTCCCTTGGACATATTACCCTCAAACCTCTCATGCCTCTTTCACAAAAAGGAGCCATCACTAATGGTAGAATTTGGGGGCACTGGGGTCCTGCCCTGCCCCCCATCCACTCAGAAGGGTCAGCCTGGGGTGGGGGTAGGTAGCCAATCTAACTGTTCACTCTCCTACCTAACCACAGTGCCAGCCACAGGACCCATCTCTTTTGTTCCCGCTGGTTAGTGGCATTTTCCAGAATTTCCCCAAAGCCACCAAAATTCCACAGAGATGACATGCTGGCTGTTCCATCTTGGGGCTTAATGCTTCCAGAGCAGTGCGCAAACCCAGGCCTTCTCATCTCTCCTCCAGCCCCACCCAAACATCCTGCTCCCAGGTGGCCAGGCCACATTGGTCCATCTCCCAAGAACCAGACCCCTAACACTCCCCCTTGGACTTGGGGAGTGAGGAGAAAAAAGGGGTCCAAGTATTATGAATTCTCCTTTTCATCAGCAAACAGGATGCTGGACCCTACCTGGATGCTAGTGTAGCTTAAATCTTAGTCCTGGGCATTGGTGGGGCCCTGGGAAGGAAAAGGCTTTGGCTTCTGAGGCTGGTGACGGGCAGGAAGTCCCTCAAACTGGATCACAGTGAAGACAGGGGCCTTTTCAGCCACTGTGGCCAAGAGCTCCTTTTCTGATCCAGGATCAAATCCTGACTCAGCCATTCACTAGCTGTGAGTTCCAGAAAAATCACTTAACCACCTAGATCTCAATTTCATGTTCTGTAACAATCTCTGGGTAATAGAGAGGATGAAAGAGATGATACATGGCCTGCACTAACACAGCGCCAGGAATGAGGCAGAGTTTGAGACAGGCCCTGGAGGGTAATCCCTCCCTGACATCCCTCTGAGCCACGTGCACCCATCCATCTTTGCCGCCGTCTCCAGGTGTCTTCCCTCTCACCTGGATGACATACATCATCAGCCCCCATCTGACCTGCCCGCTCCCTCCCAACCTGCTGCACAGCCTCCCAGCTAGTCACGGCCTAGGAACCCATGTCTCAGTGCCTCAGTCTGGAGTTCAAGGCCCCCATGCTTCTCCAGACAGCTTAGTCTTTCCAATGCCTTCCCCCCATGCCCGTCTTCTGACCTGAGGCCTTCCCCAGACTGTTCTCCCTACTTTGGAATGTCTTGTCTCACCTGCTCTAATAGCTGAAATCCAGCCCTTCCTTAAGGCCTAATGCAGTCTTCCCCTTTCCTGGTGCTTTCTCTGACCACCCCAGCCCCTCCAAGTTCCTGTTGCAGTTGTACCCTCGGTCCACTCGGTGGATTGTCCTCTCGGTGTTGACAGCCTGTAGGGAGCATCACCCCAAGTACCCGCCCAAGTCCCAAAGAAGGGAAGAGCCTTGGGTTGCATGTGAAACGGTGTCTTCCCTCTCAGCAGTCGCCTACACTGTGCCTCGCCCAGCTAGTGCCTTAACAATGCTCCTGGGATGACCGGGGGATTGTTTGCAAGTCTTCTTCAGCCTCTGGAGAGGTGGCTGTGGAGAAATTAAGATGGCAGAGGTGGGTGATGGTGGCAGGTGGGGAGGAGCATTGCAGGCTGGGGCAGCAGAACAGGGAGGGCTCAGAGACCCCAAACTGACCCCGCCTTGAAGGGCTCTGTGTCTGGGAACCAGGACAGTACTTGGAGAGAAGCAGTACCAGTCTGAGGGAGAAAAGAGCTATGTTCAAGCAAGGTCCCATGTCGTCTCCAGACAGCTGTCCTTTTCTGGAGGTGAGGAAGTTGGGGATAGGTATGATGAAGGGGAAGGCAGTGGCTTCGGCAAGAGAAAAGTTGTCCAAGGCAGCAGAGGATTTTCCAGCTGGGGTCTCCCCAAGTCAAAGCCCCATCATACAGAGCATGGGGTGGAGGGTAGCAATGGGATGTGGCCCACAGCCCAAATTCTTGGGCCCTTCGCCCTTTCCATTGCTGCCCTGAGACTGGCCTTGTTATCACGGCTTCCTTCACTGTGAACAAGTGACCACCGGGGCTCTCTGAGGGGTCTCGGGGAACGGCAGAGCCCCTGACCCCCAGCGACTTGCTAGATGACTTCCTGCTTGGTGATGGTCGGCTGGGGAATGGCGGAGGGGGGCTTGACGATCGTGGCGATCGCTCCTGGTAGGAGCTTGTAGGGCTCAGACGCTGAGCCACCTGGTGGTGAGGGCTGTGGAGTCTCAGGAGTGGCTGGAAGGACAGAGAGACAGACAGAGGCTGCTGAGAAGTCCAGCCCTTTGGGGAATAAACAAAGGCTCCTGGGAAGGTTCTTCCCCCTCTCTGAGACTTAGTTCTCTCTTCTATAAAATGAGAGAATTAAACTAGATAATCTCTAAGGTCTCTTACAATTCGAACCTTCTGAGTTCCAGATCATAAAGCCTAAATATGGTGAGGTCTGGAAGGCTGCGGATGAGCCAGGCGTGGTCAGAGCCTTTTGCCCAGGTCTTACCAACACCCATCTTCTCTACCATTTAACATGGAGATCTGGGCTGCTTCCCCCAAACCAAAGCCCAAGTCTGACTTTGTTCAAGGACAATGAGACATGTGACAGCAATACCCTTCCTTAGAGAGAAGGGACAACAGTTGATGAGACCCAAGGATCTGGTCAACTGGCTCAAAAAAGACTATTTCTTTTTATTTAGGTAGATGAATAATGGAAACTAATTGGCCTCACAACATCACATATTTGAAAGTTAACTTTGACCATGACCCACTTGGCCAACTTTCCCAAAGAACAATCTCAATGAAAGGCAATCTCATTTTAGTGGACGACTTCCTTACCTCAATGATAATCTTACTGTTTGAAAAACTTTGGCTAGTGACAAACTCATACTTGAGAGATTTCACCTCAGAGTGAAATATATATGTGTGTGTACATGTGGTCCCCAGTGAAATATATATATATATATATATATGGCCCCCAGTGGACATCCCCACCCAAGGAGTAGTCTCATCCAATTGTTTAATGGCTAGTCTTACCTACTGGGAAGCCTTACTTCAAAGAACAATTTTACCTAATGGACAACACCACCTAATGGAATTCTAACCCCAGTGGACATGTTTATCCTCATCCCAAGGACAGCTTCATTCAATAGAGGCTGTTAATTACCTCGCTGAATAAAGGACCTCACTGAAAAAAACAGCCTTAACAAAAGGACAGTCTCACTCCTCACTCCTTACCCTGGAGCACAGAGAACTGTTATTTCCCAGTTCCCATCTTCTAGACCCATCCTTCTCCTGGGTCCCTTCTTAGGCCCCCAACCCCATCCCTTGCTGGGTAGAGCTCAAGTTGCCCACCTGCCTGCCCCCTGGGTCGGGGCCACTCACACATCTGTCCATTGCTGAGGTGAGAGGGCATTGTGTTGGCAACAATGACGTTCGTGCCCATGTGTTCCTGCATCAGGTGAGGGTGCAGGGGATGATGGGCATGAGGTGCATCACTGGAGGACCCTGCAGGTAGAGAGGGTCAGTCAGCATGGAGAGTCTGAGAGAAAGACCATCATCCTTAAGGTTTGGCCATTCAACCTGTTCATTCAGTATTGACAGTGCCTGTGGCTACCTATTTCTGGGTTAGTTAGCTGGGGCTTACCATTCCTACCCACAGGTTTCATGAGGGTACTGAGAGGACCCAGCAAACCAAGAGAACAGAAGTTGAAAGAAGAAGGAGCGTGTAAGGAAGCTGAGAGATCAAAAGATGATGAATACTGTACTGATTGACTATTAATATAATTGATTTAATCAATGACTCTCAAAGCTCCTTGGCATGCAAGTCCTTCAAGAATTTGGTGCCAACTCACCTTTAGCCTTGTCCTCCCAATACCTTCTGCTTCAGCCAAACCTACTTATGGCACCTGAGTGTTCCCTGTACTTCCCCATCTCTATGCTTTTGCTCTTATAATACCATAGAAGGTACAGTTTGGTTTGGTAATGGCTATGGTCACTGGTGTGACAATGATGGGATTTTAGTGCTTGCAAGAGACCTCTAAAGTTCACTGTTTCCAGGATAGCTATCAATTATTGAGCATCTAATATGTGCCAGGTACTGTTACACAGCACTTTTCATGTTTGAAATAATTTAATCCTCACAACAGTCTTATAAGATGGGTATCATTATCATTATTGTCCCATTCTACAGATGCGATTACAGGGCCCAGAGAGATTAATTATTTCACCTGAGTTTATCTGGCAACAGAGCACGAGCTCTGTCTTGATGCTTTTTTTAAGATTTTACTTATAAGTAATCTCCTCACCCAAATGGGGCTCAACGTCACAACTCCGAGATCAAGAGTTGCAGGCTCTGCCGACTGAGTCAGCCAGGCACCCCTGTCCTGACCCTGATCTCAATGACACTTGATCTATAATTCACAGGGTCAAAGTGAAAATGAAATGAGTCATCATCTGACAGTAGTTCTCAACTGGGGGAGATCTGGGGGCCTTGGGGGACAATATCTGTAGATATTTTTGACAATATTTGGATTTCATTTTCATTGCAGAAGAGTGAAAATCAGACTACTGTTTTTAGCAAACTGCTCTGGTCATTTGACAATATCTGAAGATATTTTTGGCTGTCCCTCCTAGAGGGGTGCTGCTGGCATCTCATGGGCAGCGAGGTCAAGGATGTGGCTGAACAGGGTACACGACAGCCCACAAAAAGGAATGATCCAGTCCCAAATATCGGCCCAGGTGGCCCTTGGCCAAGCCATCACCAGTGACCGTGTCACCTCCAAACCCCTGAGTTCAGATCCTGCCTCCTGGTCTCCCAGCCCACTTCATCTTGTACCATCACTACAAAACTTCTTCAGCTGTCACTGATGCCCACTTTTCAGTATCTAACACCATGGCTCCTAACTGCTGGAGCACCACAAAGCTGTCTTCCCTCCGAGCTTTGCACTCATGCTTGAGCAACAGACTCAAAACCCCAACTGTCTCCTGGTAACTCCCCTTGGATATCTACAGTCATCTCCAACTTTGCTGAAGTCTAAACAGTCTCTTGGTTCATCTCCTGCTTTTCCTCCGGCTTCCTCATCTCAGGAAGTTACTCCATGAGCAGCCCTGTCACTCAAAGCAAACATGTGGATTTCATCTTTGTTTCTTCCCTCCCCTCGCTCCCCACATCCGGCCAATCAGCAAATCCTGTGTGGATTCTTCCTCCACACAGATGGTCCAGCACATCCAGTCACGCCTTAGTCCCAGCCTCCAATGTCCCACCCCTGCCTGGAGACAAGTAATGGTCAGGGGTCTGCCTCTACTGTGTCCCCCACCCCCGGAATTCACTTTCAACCTAGCAACCAGAGTAGTTTGCTAAAAACAGTAGTCTGATTTTCGCTCTTCTGCAATGAACACAAAATCCAAATTTCTGACCTTGACCTACAAGACCGATGCTAATGATCTGGTGTCTGCCCATATCCATCTTCATCTCACGCAATCCCCCATCTCACGACCTTATCCTTCTTTCTTGAACACACAAACCTCTCCTGCCTCAGGGCTTTTGCATGAGTTACTTCTGCCGGGAATGCTTTTCTTTTGGCTTTTAAATGTTCTATTTCCTTTCATCCATCGGGTCTTAGCTCAAAAGTCACCACTTCAGAGAGGTCTGTCTCTGTTGGACAACTTATCAAGATAGACCCTTTTCCAGTTACACTCTATCATATTACCTGCTTATTTCAAAATCTATAGTTATCGCTTGGTGACTGTCAGCTCCCATGAGCCCTTATGCACTCATGCATGTGCACACACGTACACACATACTCACACGCAGCCTCCAGAAGGGCAGAGATCTTGTTCTCTGCCGAATCTCCAGCTCTTAGAACAATGACTGGAACACACTAGGTTCTCGGTGCCTGAATATATGGACCATTGGTCCCGTTTTTTTGAGGAGGAAACTGAGGCTTAGGTAGGTTAAGCGATCTGGCCAAAGCCACAGAGGCAGGAGGTGATGGAGCTGAGAGGTGAGCCCGGGTGTGAGGTTTATCTTTCTCCAGGGGGCCCGCCCACCTCTCAGCCCCTCCTGGGCCTGGCACGGACCTCCCAGCAGCATCTCCTGCAGCAGGTTGTCGATCTTGGCCATGCCGAAGAGCTTGATGAACTGGATCTGCTCGATCATCTGCCAGGTGATGCTCTGCAGGGTGGGCAGCAGCAGCAGCAGCTCACCGAAGCGGCCACGAGAGTCGTACTGGCGGTCATTGATGTAGTCCTCCAGGCTCACCTGCACCTGGGAGCGCAGCCGCTTTATCTTGCCTGGGTCGCTCAGCCCCTTGGCATCTGCAACAGGGAGAGCACAGGTGAGGGAGGGCAGTGGGGCCCAGCTGGAGCATCTGGGGAGCCAGAATCCAGCTCTCCCTGACTCCTGGGGCCCTGACAGTGGGCCTTGTGGCTCAAGGTCACCTAGGGAGTCCTCAGCAGTGCTAGGACAAAGATTTGGGGTCCTCAAGAACCAGGGCACACCAACACATTTATAGCTTCTTGAACTCAGGCAGAAAAGCATTTCTGTCACATTTCCTGAGATGCTGAGCACTGCAGGGGATACAGCCTGGGTCAGGCTCTCAAGGAAATTAGAACCAGAAATCTTACCCTTCGAGAAATGGGGAAGAGTGTGTAATAGGTAAGAATATAGGCTTGAGTGCTAGATAGTCTGAAGTTCAAATCCAAGCTCTGCCATTTCCTGGTTGTGTGACCTTGGGCAAATTAGTCAATCTCCCTGTGCCTCAGTTTTCTTATCTGCAAAATGGGGATAATAATTCCTACCTCATAGGTGCCATGTTGCAAGAAATAAGTGGTATAATCCACATAAAGTCTTTAGAATGGTGTCTTAGTGAGCATTCCATAAACTCTGGTCATCTTTCTCTTCATTATTGTTATTACTGGAGGTGATCTCCATGTCGGTGGGGCCTGGCACTAAGCGCAGTGGGCAATGCCTAGCACATGGTAGGTCCCCTCTAACATGTAAGGAGGGAAGTTAGCAAGCAAGTCTTTGAAGTCCAGGTATCTTGATATGGTAAAATGAAACCGAGCTTTGCGCAAAGACATAACTACAAAGACATTCTGTAAAAATGCAGGTGGAAAGTCAGCAGATGGGATGGGGAGAGGAGAGCCAACAACATTATAAAGATAACAATAGAGACACTAAAATAGCCATGAAAATATAGGAAGAAGAGGGGAGAGAGAAGATGGAATGGCGATAGAGAACAGTGGAATCCTCCACCAGTGTAGGAGGGAAACTGTGATAGAAAATACCTAAATCAAGAAAGAGAAGGCTTAGCATTTTATTTAGAGCCAGAAGAAACAGTTAAAAGAATCAGAAATGGTTCCCCGGGGAGGAGGCCTTAGCGGGGAATGTGGGGTGGGGGGGACTATTTGCATTTTAAGTATGTGCAGATATTATTTTGATAAAAATGCTTCAGGGAAAGAGGAAAAGACTAAAGGAAAGAAAAGAAGGAAGGAAGGAGGTAAGGAGAGGAAGAAGGGAGGAGGGAACAGAAGGGAAAAGAGAAAAAGAACAGAACCAAGCCCTTGGAGCCTGTGTGCCTCGTCAAGGCGCACCAGCTCTCTGAACCTGGGCTTTCCTCGTCTGGGAAATAGCTGAAGCAAACAGCCTCTCCCGGTTGTCGTCCTGCAGAGGGAGGCTGTGAATGCAGAGCACACCAGCCAGGAGAAGTGCGACAGAGGGCCTGGAGCACCGGGGATGGGCGGGAAGGGTGGACTGTACCTGGGTCAAAGAAGATGATGGCTTTGAGGCAGGCATACTCATTGTCATCGATCTGTAACTCCTGGAAAGGCAGCACCAGCTCATCAAGGATGCGCATGGACACACGGCTCATCTCTGCCAGCTCCGGGCAGTGCCGAGGGACGATGTAGTCATTGCCTGGGTGGGTTGGGAAGGAGAGGGGATCAGGACACCACCTTGGGTGTGCCCTTCTCCCCAGCTTTGCATGGCCCTGTCCTTTACAGCTGCAATGCAACTGGTGCCCACGGGAGAGGGCCCCACAGGGATTATCGTGCCCATTTTACAGATGAAGAAATGGGACGCCCAGATTAAAGGAATGAGTTGCTTGACACCATTGGACTGGACCTGGAGCCTGGATTTCTAGGAGCCCTTCATCTCCCCTGCACACCATTCTCCAATATGACCCGTAAGACTAGTGACATTCGAGGGCCACTTGGGAGGCACCAATGCATCAAGGTTAAGGGCCCAGATTCTAGAGCTAGGCTGCCTGGAGCTGAAATCCAGTTCTATCACTAACTACCCATATATATTTGGATAAATAAATACTGCGCTTAAGTTTTTTCATCTGCAAAATGGGGATAGTCACAGCGTTGTTGTATTAAAGGAGTAATGTTTGTAAAGTGCTAAGCCTAGGACCTGGCCCATAGTGGGATCTATATAAGCATTTAAAATAATAAATAAACATGCCATGGAAGCAGACATGACATAGGTCAAGGCTCGTGCCGTTCCTGGCTGCCTCTTGCCCCTGCTCCAGAAAGCACATTAGAGTGCAAGGGCAATTCCAGGGATAACCGCTACTGTGCTCTAACTTTAATGCTGGAGACCTTCCATTCCTCTTGTCCACACTTGCTTGCATCTGAGTCAAGGATCCAGTTGGGAACATTAGGAAAAGGCTATTTTTTTTTTTAATTTTTTTTTTTTATNCATGACCTAAGCGAAAGTCGGACGCTCAACCGACTAAGCCACCCAGGCGCCCCGGAAAAGGCTATTTTTTTAAAAATGTTTACTTATTTATTTTGAGAGAGAGAGAGAACGAGAGCAAGCAAGCAGGGGAGGGGCAGAGAGAGAAGGAGAGAGAGAATCCCAAGCAGACTCCAGACTGTCAGTGCAGAGCCTGACATGGGGCTAGAACTCATGAACTATGAGATCATGACCTGAGCCGAGATCAAGAGTCAGATACTCAATCGACTAAGCCACCCAGGCGCCCCGGAAAAGGCTATTTTTTTAAAAATGTTTACTTATTTATTTTGAGAGAGAGAGAGAACGAGAGCAAGCAAGCAGGGGAGGGGCAGAGAGAGAAGGAGAGAGAGAATCCCAAGCAGCCTCCAGACTGTCAGTGCAGAGCCTGACATAGGGCTAGAACTCATGAACTATGAGATCATGACCTGAGCCGAGATCAAGAGTCAGATACTCAATCGACTAAGCCACCCAGGTGCCCTGGAAAAGGCTATTCTTGATCCTTCTCCCTTGCCACTGCATGCCACCTTGGAAATCTGTGCCTGGGTGCATTGCACACTGGGCATGCCCTCCGCAGAGCCCTGGCTGGGGCAGGCAGCCTCCTTACCAAGAAGCAGAACATCCTTGAACACCATGGATCGCTTGGTGGCTCCGAGCAGCAGGTGCTCACCAGCGTGGGCTCTGAGCAGGGCCACCTGGAAGAGAGAAGGGATGGTATCTGGCAGCTGCACCCCAGGAAGCTGCCTGCACCCCCTGGGAAGTTGCTCCTAGCCAACTCAATGACGCTGGGCAAGTTGGCTTAATGCTTCCCTTGCCTTTTCCTGCCTGAACTATAATAAAAGGGCATCAGAAAAACTGTTGCCTTCCTCCCACAACCGATAAAACCTGGAAAAGATTCAGCCGGAACCTGGAAGGGAAAAGAACATGCACTCAGAGCTAGGAGGCCAGATGCTGACTTTATCTTTGAACTTGCTGTAGCCTTGGGCAGGCTGCCTCTTCCCTCTGGGACTTGTTTCTGTGCCTGATGAAACTCAACAACATTCTGGGTGTTTTTGTTTTTGTTTTTAGCAGAGTTTCATCAGACTCTCAAAAGGGTCTATGAGCCAGTAAGTTCTAAAACTGTGGATCTTGAATTCCTACCCGCAGACCAGCTACGGAAGATTATGAAGAGTATTTTATAAAATGCAGATTCTTGGGCTCTACTCCCAGAGATTCTGAGTCTGTAAAAGGTGGGCGCAAGGATCTGTGTTTAACAAGCTCCCCAGTTGATTCTGATGTGCAGGTGTGTTTGGGAAATCACTGCTCTGGAAGATCTCCAGGGTACCTGCTCACTTGACATTGTAAGATTCTAGGGTTCTGAGAGTGAGTTCCAAGAATTTGGGCATGGGCGTTGGTTCCCAAAGCAAAGGTGTGAGCACTGGTCCTTGGCGGGGGATGGGCTGGACATATTCCTTCCCTGCAGAGAAGACAAAGCAGGTTTGGAAGCCTGAAGTCCCAAGGGAGGGATCCAGCCAGGCTGGCACTGTCTGTTCTTTCCGAACCATCTGCTTTGGGGCTTATGTGAGGCCCAGAGGACAGTAAAAGTGGTAACTGGTGAAAAGAGCCACAGGCCGGTCGTCTCAAGGATCTTGTCTGTAAGATTGGATTAGGAAATTTTGGAGATTTTTTAGCAGTCTAAACTAGGAAGCAAAAATGCTTTTGTTCATTAATTCATTTGATTGTTCATTCTTTCATTCATCAAATGTTGAGTGCCTACTAAGCGACAGGCACTTAGGAAGGAAGGACAAGGCAGAGGGAGGGAGGTGAGAGTCATGGGATAAAGCGCTATGGACCAAAGGGGCTACACTGGGTGGGGAGGGCAGAGAAAGTCTCTCTAAGGAGGAGAAATTGTCTAGGGCATGGAAGGTAGCTGGCACACAGTAAACCATCAATAAATATATATTGGAAAGAAGAAAGAAAGGAATGGGTGAATGAATGAATGAATGAATGAATGAGCAAGCTAGTTAGCTTCCTCTCTAGATCCAGCCCCTCCTGGGCAGCTGCCAGCCCTTCATCTGTTCAGCCACGGTTACAGCTTGTGAGGGTGGTGAGAAAAGAGGAGAATGGCAAAGAGCCCTGGCAGGTGAGTCCACTTTCCATGACCAGGACAAGGGAGGCCAAGGATGCTTATTATCAAGCACCTCCCATTCTCAAGGCACTGAGGAGGGCTTTCGTCCCTGACCCCAGTGACTCAAACCGAGGGGGCAGAAGACCTGCAATCAGGTCCCAGCCCTGTGGCTGCCTTGCTCTGTGACCTAGGGCGGACCCCTTTCCCTCTCTAGACCTTAGCCCCTTTTTTCGATGCTACCCAGCCTCCTGGGTTTCAATGGGTTGGTGCCCAAAACAAATCAAGAAGCAAACAAACTTGGAAAGTGGTTCCTGGAGCAGTGTTGATAGATTTCAGGTGTCCTTTGGAGGACAGTGCCCCCCAATTCTCCCCAGTGTGCCCCAACTATCTTGGGCAAGATGGGCTCCTTATACACCATGAATGGGGAGCTGGGAGCCCTCCTGACATGGCAGCTAATCTGGGGGTGGGCAGGCAGGGGGTGGGGGTGTTAATGATTGTCCTGTGTTGCTGGCCACCCATCACTGCTCTCTAAGAATGCTCTGAGCCCCAGCCAGGGAGGTTTGGGTGGGAAATCGAGGTTAACAATTGCTCAGCTTGGGGGGTATCTTATTGCCCTGCTGAGCCCCTGGGAAGGAACAGAAGGGATTAAACATTAATACCGACTCTCCAGCAGAGGGACCAGGGCCAGCACATAAGGAACAGGGGTAAAGGCAGGGACAGCTTGGCAGAGATCCCCGGCCTGTTACCTTCCCAAAGTGGGGAGGGATCTGTGGGACAGAGCATCCGATCCAGGCCCCAGTGTGAAGGTGAGGACCAGCCAAACCAGTGTTTCCACAGCGGGTCGCTCCCTAGCCTATGGAGAGGTGTTCCAGGGGAGTCTGGGGGTCAAGGGAGTTTGAGAAGCCCTGGCTTCCACAAAGTTCAGCGGCTTCCTTGCCTGAAGGACTTCTCAGGAACTCTGAGACTCACATGCATTGCCAGAGTTTTGTGCCAATGTGAAGAACAGAGAAGCAAAAGCACCAGGAGCTGATTGATGTCTAGGGTGCTGTCCATCGGTGCCCCTGAGCTTCCCCCAAGCTGAGAAGGTGACCCAGGCCAGCAACCCTTTCCCAGAAAGTGTCTGCAGAGGCCTAGGGGGTGTCTAGTCAGGAACGATCATTTACAGTGTCTCAGAAGCTCCTCTGTCCTCAGACATGTACCCATGCACCCCCCCCACCCCGGGGCATTTTTGATATTCCAAAGAATGCACTGTGGGAAATAAAATGCTAAGTTAAACCATCTTGGTGGGATACAAGAAAGTGACATTGACAGAGGCCAGCTGCGGCCTGGGTACAACGGAGGTTTTCCGTGACATGATCTGTGCATTTCAAATACTAATGTCTTTCATTTTTTCTGAAGCAGGTATTATAATTCCCACTTTACAGATAAGAAAACTGAGGCTTGGAGAGAGGAAACAATTTGTCCAAGATCACACAAAGCACCAGTCTTAGAGCCAGGGCTCAAGCTCAAATCTCTTGATCCCCGGCTCTGGGGCCCTGTCAACACGCCCCCAGGAGAGCTGTCTTGTGCGGGAGTGCAGTGGCTAGAAGCCTGGACTTTGGAGCTTGCCAGCCAAAGTACACTTGCATGCACAGTGCTCTTCTAATCCCAGCTGTGCTGGGTACTAGCTGTGTGACCTTGAGCAGGTTACTTAAGCTCTCTGTACCCCAATTTCATCACCTATAAGATGGGAATGATAATAATACCTATCTCCTAGGGCTGTTGGATGGATTAAAGGAGTTAATATTTGTACAGTGATTCAAGCAGCTCGGGACACACACACATGAGCACCATGCATATTTTGTTAAATAAAATCAAACCAATCCAAGGCTTTATCCCAGGCAGGTCAGCAGGATCCACCTGCCCAGTGTCCCGCCGCCCGCAGACCATGTCTCCTCTTACCTGGTCATCCAGAGGGAGCTCGCAGAAAGCAGGGATGTACTTGGCCCACTCGACGAGCACCAGCAGCTGCTCCTTCATGGACTCACACACGTCTGCGATGCTGGCGATCTTTTTCGCCCGAATGTCTCCGTTGATCCCAGAGACGGGGGAGGTGATCTGGGGGAAGAGAAGGAAAGTGCTGAGGATGGCCTCCCTACAGTCTCTGTCCTCTAAGAGGGCGCTCCCCACCCCAGATAGTTTCTAGTCTGGAAAAGGGGAGATGGACTACACACGCCTTCTCGGCTTGGGAGGAAGCTCAGGGGCCAATGGAGAGAAGAAAGGATGCTGAAGAACCCAGATATGAGGGAGGAGGGCTCCCCCCAGGCCTTCATCTGCTACCTGCCCCCCACCTCCTCCTCTGTCAGCTCCTTAGAACCCCAAGGAAACTCTCAGCCCTACAGGAGAAGCAGGGCAAAAATCATCACCCTCATCTGATAGGTAAAGAAACCACAGCCCAGAGAGGTGTTATGACTTGCCCAAGGTCACACAGCAGGGGATGGGCTGAGCCCGTTTGCTAATCTGTCTACCTGTCCACTAATCTGTTCTCTTAGGGCTCAGGTGATCTCAGGCCCTCAGTGACAGTCAATTCTGCCCTGCTTGCAGAATGTATGCCTGCGAAGGGATGAACTAGAAAGTGCCACAGAGGTGCCAGAACTGGGTTTGAGTTCTGCCTTTGCTACTAAACTGGCTGTGTGACACTGGGCTCAGTTTCCCTTCTGTGATATCCCAGGACCCTTCCAGCTGTTGTTTAGACCTGGCTGGAGAGGATGGGGGTGGAGGGGAGGCCCCTCCTTGGTGTGGGGCATCGCCAGGTGGGCAGAGGTCACCCCAGTACCTGCTGGGAGAGGACCTCAGCCTGCAGCAGTGCATTGATGGAGGGCAGGCTGCTGTCATCATAGCTTGATCGGCGAGTGCTGATCCGGTCCCGCTCATTCTGCACAGCTGTGAAGAGAGAGCAATGAGGAGGGATGTCAGGGATGGGGTGGAGGGGATGGTGGTCCCCTGACTGCTGACAAGAAGGTGAGGTGCAAGGGGAGAGAGTTCGACCCAGAAGGAGATACTGCAGTGCTGACCTGGGGTAGGAGGGGGGAGTGGGAGGGAGCGTCCAGGGGACAGAGCCCGGATCGGCATGTGGGAATGAGGAGAGATGGATTCCACCCAGCGTATGGGAGAAGCTTCTAAGCACCAGAACTGCCCCCAACACAATGGGGCGCTGTGGGAGTGACCCACCCGTCCCGGGACGGATGCAATACATTGATGCCTTGGAGAGGGTTTAAGATGGCTCTTGAGTATTGAAGAGGGGCTCTGTCTAGATGACAGATTTTCAAGCTCTGTTTTGGAAAAAGGTCCCTTTTTTTGTCCAGATGAAAGTGTGTCAAACAAGCAAAAAATGGCCAGAGATGGCCCAGGGGTTTCTGAACACAGAGATGGAAGGCCTGGAAAAGGGGATCTGAGGGCCCCCACCTGCCTGGCATGTGCTCCAGGTTAACTTTCCCAGAGATGGCAAGAAAAAGCCCTGGGCAGAGACTCTCGTCCAGGACCTCAGAGATCCAGGCCTCTGCCTACAGGGGCCCCCACAGCTCCCTGCACACCCCATCCATGTCAGTCTTGCCCTAAGATATACGATGGACCTTCTGTTGTCCTGGCCCGTCCCCTGGAGTTGGAGAGGCCTCACTGTGGAACGAGGCTTTGCTGACGCGGGCAGGAGGGAAGGTGAGGCGGCCGGAAACCTGGGTGCTGTCCGGAATTTGCCACTCACTCTGTGTGCTAGTGGGAATCAAGTCCTCTCTTGGGGCCTCGGTTTCCCCACCTATAAGCTTTTTCCCTCCCAGACCCTGTCCTCTGTGGTCTTGCCCAGGTCAGAACAGGCAGGTTTATTCTTCCTCTCCCAGCGTGGGAATCCTTCTCTCTCTTTCTCTCACGGGCCACCTCTCCTCATGCCCACGTGCTGTCCAGAATCCCCACAGAATCCACGCGCCCCCTCCCACCCTCACTCCGGTCTGGACCCTGCTACGTCTTCCCCAGAGCACCTCAGGTTCTTCTCCCTGGCCTCTCTGCTTTTGGCCTCACCTTGACCTTCTGGGCACCTCGCAGAAGAGGAAGGCATCTGCTAACACTGAACTCAGGCACAAACCCCCACTGCTCAAAACACCAGTGACTCCCCAGCCCATGCGGGGGGAAGCCACAACCCCTCACTGTGGCCCTTCCTCTCAGATCCCACTTGGCCGCTCTCTGCCAGGGATTCTGCCCCCCTCCTCACCCCCCCCACCCCACC
>NW_027530193.1:567942-578801 GCF_008692635.1 Crocuta crocuta | reverse complement strand
GCCAACGTCACTTCCTCAGAGACACCCTCTCTGACCACCCTGCCGGACGTGGCATCCCTCCCTCGTGCTCTGCCCTTTGTTTATCCTGCTTCACTTTTATTTGGGGCCCTTATTGTAGAATCCTTAGTTCATTCTTTACTCTCGGTCCCTTGATGGGAAGGAAGGAAAGTTCCAGGAAGCTAGCACTTCGTTCCTGTTCGCTGCTGTAGCCTGTGACTAGAACGAAGCTTGGCGCACAGTGGGTGCTCTGTAAATGTTGGTCAAGGAAAGCAACAGGCTCTGTTTCCCAGGTGGGCCCGATGCCCTCTCTCTCCGCGGGACCCCCACATCGCAGCCATCCAGCTTCCTCTGGATTTCACACATTCTTGAAATCAGAGAATGAAAGTCAAAGAGTCAAAACCGAGCCCCGGAGTTGGTGGGGTAGGACAGAGATCCCGAGGTAAGAAATCTCTCCTGCGACCCACGTCGCAGGAGAGGGCCAGCTCCGGGACCGCTCCCCTGCACACGTGGCAGCCCTGCCCGCCGACACCCCTCCCGCGGCTGCAGGGCCCGCACCCACCAGGGCGCCGAGTGGAGGCGGGCCCAATAAAAGGGCTGCTGTCAGCAGCTGCGGATTGGGCTCCTCAAGGTTAGCCCGCGTTATCAGTGCCCAGCGCGAGCTCAGTCACGGAATGATGTTTTCCAAATGTTTGCTCAGTATTAGCAGGGTCGGGGACCTAATGTAACTTCTATTGAATATTAACCGACCCGGCCAGAGGCAGAGGAGGATGAGCCTGCCTTCCCAGAGAACCCCTGGACGGGGCCCATAGGGGGCTGGGCTGGGGGTTCTGAGGAAGGGCCCATCAGACCGCCCCGGCCCACCACCAACCTGTACCTGCCGTACCCACCCCTGGCCCAGCTTCCTGGGTGGGCTTCTGTCCAGGAGCTGGGCATTTTTCCTGGGTCTGCCAGCCTAGACCCAGGTAGACGCTGTCTCCGGTTATAGGAGAGAATTCAAGACCTGCTGTTGGGCCCACTGACCCCCGGCTTTCTCCCCAGAGTCTTCGTCCCTTCAGGGAACCCACTTTTAGCCACCATGGAATAGTCTCTGGCCAAGACTCACAGGCCACTGGGATTTGGAGCCCTGATCTGTGGTCAAGAGGAAGTTTCAGGAACCTAGACCAGAGAAGATGCCTCCAGGCTGAGCCTTCCTAGTTTCCGTCCAGGGATCCTGGTGTCTGCCCAGCTCAGGGGAGCCTGAGTTCTAGCCCGGACTCCACCCAATCATGTCGCCTGTCTGGCTTGAATTTCCCCATCTGTAAAGTAGGGAGGGGGTAGATTTGAAGCCCTTGCATACGCCCAGCCAGTCCATAAATCCTCTGTTTGCAACAAATGCCTTCCTGTCATCGGGGACCACTTCTGGGTTTCAATTCCTGAATCCTCAGGCCATCACAGAAGGGAAATGAAAACTTGTCCCAAGTCTCTGGATCACGGAGGCTTCCACTGAGAATCTGAGGACTTCGCAGCAGGCTGACGTGGGGTGTTGGGACTATAAGACCTGGTAATATTCTTTCTTCCTAGATCTTGACCTTGGCGGCAAGTGACCACTTTGCTGCCCTGGCCTATTCTTGAAGCAACCAAGCTACTGCATGCGTCACGATCTTCCAGTTAACCAAGACATGCAAATAAGTGTCAACATCTACTGGCCCACACTCACCCGCCATCAGCCAGTCCTCCCTTCTTCCCGGCATAAAGCTGCCTTCCCTGAGCAGGCAGGGCTATTTTCAAGGCTCAGGCAAGGCAGAATGGCCTGGGACTCCCCCACTTCCAGGAGCTAGGATACAGGTCTGCTGTCTCTTGGCAGCTCAAGGTGAGGACCAGGGAACAAACACACATCCCCATGGGGACTGGTACATCAGTGAATGTGTAGCTGGGCTCACAGAGCTGGAAGGTACCATTATCACCTCCCTCATTTTACGGATGGGAAAACTGGAGTCCTGAAGGAATGTCCCTGAAGTGACACCCGTGTCAATGCCTCCGGAGGTTTAGCAAGAGACACATATGAAGACTGAACACATGCAGGCACCAGGCCACACACAGCCCAGGAAGGCTGTCAACCCTTCTGCTGCCTACCTGTCACAAGACCTGAAACTTCACCATGAGACATTCATGCTCTTGAACTTGACACCTTAGGCTGTTGGGGAGTAAAACCACCGGCTGTGAGAGCCACAGACCGTGAGGCCCCTAGACTGTAGTTCTCGGGCTTGTCCTTACCTCCCACTGCTCCCATAGCCCACCCCTCACATTCCTCATTCCACAGTGTGGTACCCAATGTGAAGGAGAGAGACTCAACCCTACTGAAAACTGGGTAGGGAGAGGTGGGGGGTGTTGACCTTTGAAAAAGGCCCTCCCCCAGCTGAGAGTCTCCCCCCCCAGATCTGGGAGCTACCATTGTGGAGTTGGCAGCAGGAGAGGGATTGGGGACCACCCACTCCTTCACAGGGGTCAGCAGGCCAAGTCCCCACGGGAGTCAGGAGCAAAGCCCTGCAGGGGTGGCATGCAGACACACTTCCTAGGGAGGGGTCAGGGAGAACAGGGGCTCCGGGGCAAAGACAGAGAGGGGTGCCCCTCCTTTGCATGGGGGAAGTCGGCTGGGGCAGGCGGGTCCCAGTTTCCTGCCCTGGGGTGCGGTGTGTCGGGGGGTGTTACACAGGACCAGACCAAGGGCTAGGCTGGTGTGCCACAGCTGCAGGCTAGTGGGGAAGGTCCATGGCCAAGCTGGGGGAGGGCAGTGGAGAGGAGTGGAGGGGAGAAGGCGATGAAACGATTAAAGGGTTTTTGCTTCCTGAGCTCAGGCTGCAAGCATTTTAAATGTTCCTGAGATCTGGAGTTCACAACGGAAGCAGCGTTCTGGTACCACCATACGGCACCGAACTCTAGTCTGGAGAGCTGGGTGCAAACCTCAGATCTTGCACTGACCAGCTGTGTGGCCTTAGGCAAGTTGCTGAGCCACCCTGGGCCTCAGTTCCCTCTTCCAGTAAGAGAGGAAATGACAATAGTGTCGGCCATCTAGGGTGCCACATCATCACTCACGGAAAAGCCCAGCCTGGTGACTAGCATCTGCTGGTGGCAGGAGACCTGGAAAAGCCTTAATAAACGTGCTCTGGTCTTCCCCTCTGCCTCCGCCGGGGTCAAGTCTAACACCTCGTTCCCACTCCCTAAAACATGAAAACTTTGGGTCACCTGATACTCAGAACTGAAGACAAAGGAACAGGTGCACGTGTCCCTGGGACAGGAAGCTCAGGAAGAAAGCCCCCACCTCCTCCACCTCCCCAACCACTCCACAGCTGCTGAGTCTGGGTGGTGGGTACGTGGACGTGTGTAATGTCATTCTCTGCTCTCTTCCTGTTCGAAATAGTATATGAAGAGAAAACGCCCAAATAGGCTGCCCATGGTGGCAGCGAGGCAGGGAGGGGTGGTGCGGGCTGGGAATCTGAGCGCCCCAGCATGAGAGCTTATCTCTTCCAATCTTTCTCAAGACCAAGCCCAGCCCCGCCCTGTGGTCAGATTGCCAGGCCCTCCCCTACCCTCGGCCATTAGCCATTCACTCTAGAGCCTGTCACCGAGTCATAAAGTGTGGCCACAGTTGTAAACGACTGTCCGGGACTGCGGGTGTGGGTGGGGCAGTGGGTGGAAGGGGGAGGGCCAAGGCTCACCTTCCTTCTTCATGCCAGCCCGGAAGCACTTCTTGAGCCTGCAGTAACGACACTGGTTCCTCTTGTCTTTGTCCACCACGCACTGCCGGCTAAATCTGAAGAGGGCTTGGATGGTTGGATGGAGAAGGGACAGCCCTCCCATCCCAGGACTGAACTAGGACCCTGGCCACCTGTCGACTCCCAGCCTCCTTTGCCTTCATCACAGGAGCTGTGCTAATCACGAGAAAGGCCCTATGGACTCTAAGAATCCCACCCTGTCTGGCAGAACATGGGGAAACTGAGGCTCAGAGAGGTGACATGTAGCCCAGGATCCCTCGACCTGATGGTAGAACTGAGTTGGAAACTCTAGCCCCTGGAGTACCAAGGGCACTGCTATTTCTATCACATTCTATAAGAGCCCAGAGCCCATAGCAGGCTCCTGGTTATGGCTCAGAGTCAATACGTCATCCACATAAGCGACTTTCTGGAGGGGGACGTAAACAGAGGCAGTGCCCCACAGTGGTTATGGGTGGGGCCCTGAGTATCACCCTGGGCTCTGCCACTGATTCAAGCTGGATGACCTTGGACAAATTCTTAGCCCTCTCCGAGCCACAGCTTCCTCATCTATAAAATGGGAAGAATAATAGTAACTACATCAGAGTGGTGTTGACAGGTAGAAATCAGATAATATGTGGATAGAGCTTAGCACAGCATCTGCACATGACAAATATCCATAACTGAACACCATTACTTTGTTATTGTTTCTTAGAATGGGAGATACTTTCAAAGGCAGGATCCCAAGGAAGGCCTTGGGAAGCCCTTGGGGTGTATGGAAAGGCCTGGAGCTGATCCCCTATTTGCCCCAGGAAAAGCACCGGGGTGTAGGATGGGCCCCATCCTCTAAGGCTTCACAGTAGTCTTAATCCCAAGCCTCAGAAGTCCTCACTTGCTAAATAAAATAAAACAACAACAATGGGCTTGTAGGGTCAGTTAAATACATGCAAAGACCCAGTATGTCTGGCATATAGTAAGTGCTCAATAAAGAGCAGCTGGTAGCGTTATGGTCAGCAAACGAGGTTCCTGGAATGAATGTTCCCATTTGGATCCCCAAAGCATAAGAAACCAGAGGAAGCTTAAAGTCCTCAGAAGGAGGTTGTTTCTGGGACCTAGTCTGGGAGAAGACAAACTGGGGAACACTATTAGCTCAAACGGGCCCATTTCCCAGCTAGAGAAATCAAGGCTCCAAGTAGGGGCTCCTCACCTGCAGGAGTACATGTGGTTCTTTCTCACGCTCCTCCGGAAAAAGCCCTTGCAACCGTCACAGCTGGAGGCACCGTAGTGTTTCCCGGTGGCTCGGTCCCCACAGATGGCACACAGGGCACTGACACCCAGGCTGTTGGGTGCGTTGAGGTTGGCACCTTCTGACGGGGATGTGTCTGCACCAGAGGAGACAAGAGTGAGGGCCCAGGAGGGGCAGAAATTCATGTCCCAGATGCCCTGCACCCCTGATGGTTTAGATTCAGGGGGTACCTGTGTGGCTCAGTCGGTTAAGCATCCGACTTCAGCTCAGGTTCGTGGGTTTGAGCCCCGCATTGGGCTCTGTGCTGACAGCTCAGAGCCTGGAGCCTGCTTTGGATTCCATGTCTTCCTCTCTCTCTGCCCCTCCCTTGCTCACACTGTCTCTCTCTCTCTCTCTCTCTCTCTCTCAGAAATAAACAAAACATTAAAAAATTAAAAAAAAATAGATTCAGAAACCAATATGAACGTTGTGAACATCTCCCCGGGGCTTTGGCCTCACTCAGACCCAGGTTCCCCCTCCCCCAGTGACCTTGGGCAAGTCCCTTGGCAGGTGGAACACCTGTTTTGCATCATTACTTAGGGATGGTTGTGACACTGACTTCAGAGTCATTTGTGAGGACCTGCTTCTCCCCATGGTGGAGACTGCTACGCTCAGCTTTCTCTGGGAAGTCATGAAAACCTGGTGACCCCTCCGATGCATCTGACCCTTGCAGACCCTGGCTGACTGAGCCGAGGGGGCTGTGGAAGGGACAGACACACCCAGCATCTACTCAGCTCCTGTCTCTCGTTTCTCAATGTACCCAGAGGCCTTGTGAACTCTCCCAGGGAACAGGAAGACACGCACCAAAGACAGCGGCCCATCTGTCCTCCTGGGAGCATCGTGGCAAGGATCTGGGTGCCTCTAGAATACTTTCTGTCCCAAAGGCAAAATCTATTGCATGTCTATAAATCTGAGAGGTGGGGGATGAGAGACAGGTGGCAAAGATGGGGAGGGGGTGCTTGGAGTCCTGGGTGCTACTGCTGATGCTGCCACTAACTCAACTGTGACCTTGGACAAGCTCCTTTTCCTCACTTCAAGTCATCCTGGGCCTCAGTTTCCCTAACTGTAAAAGGTGGTGGTTCGATTGGCTTGGCTGTTTGCAATTTTTTTTTTTAATATCAGTAGCTGAACCATATTTTTGTAAGCAAATTTTCCATCAAGGATTGACCTTGGAGGAGATGATAAACGCCACGGACCATCTCCCCAGAAAAACGCGTGCATGTGCACACCACACAGTCAAACTTACACGCGTTTGCATAGAAACCTTGAATCTGACCCTGAGTTCCCAGGGCACACCCTGGTGAGAACTGGAGAGAGACATCGCGCTGCAATCAAGAGCACACGCTCTGTGGCCCTCCTGCCAAGCTTAGGTCTCAGTCTGCCCACTTCTTAGCCGTGTGTCGTTGGCTAAGACTCTCGTGAGGATTCAGTGAATCAGTGTAAGTGATGTGCTTGGTACATAAAAAGCACTGTATCAGCACTTGGGAAATGAAATCTTTTCTGCGAAATCAAACCCCTGGAGCAGATGTCGTCCAGCCTCCAGGCATAAGCGGACACTGCCGCATCTCCTCTCTGCTGTCACCCGGCTGAACAGCTCCTAGACTCCTGAGGGTGCCTGGGAGCGCGGCCCCCTCCACCTGGTGAATTATTCCCGGAGATGGGGATAATTGTTAAGCCATGTTGGTGCCCTTTCTCCCTCAGCCTCACCTCCCCCAACCCCTGGGGAGATATGACCCCCACAACTCCTGGCCATTTTGGTGGAGGCTGGGGGCAGGGATTCCTACATCCTGGGCAGAAGGGGCCAAGTGTCTCCAGGTGTATCACCTCACTCACTCCTGGATTCGGCCGACAGGCCCCATTCTCCAAGCGAGCACACCAAGGCTCAGACAGGACCAGGGACTTGCCCAGGGTCATCACACTGCTGGTGAGCAGAGGAGACAGATTTCCAGCCGGGGTGTGCTGGACGATGCTGGCCAGAATTGCTGTTACTGGGGTGCCTGCTGGGGCCTCTGATAAACAAAGACCCTGCTGCTGCCACTTCTGAATCTGGGGTGGGGGGCGGTTGGGGATCTGTCCATGGAGCCCTGGAGGCACGCGCCCAGGATGTATATAAAATGTCATCCCGACACTCAGACCCCTTCAAATGCCCTAAGGAACACAGCCCTTTCTTACCGATGCCGCGCATTCCTGAAACAACCCATGGAGGGCCAGGATCAGTTACCAGTGCTAAGTCCTGGGTGCCTTGTCTTATTTAACCCCTTGGTTGGCTCTGAAAGGCAGCCGCTGTTATTTATAACCATGTGACAGATCAGGAAACAGAAGCTCAGAGAGGAAGACAGCTTGCAGAATGTTCACAGCCAGGAAGGGTCAGTGTAGGACCTGAGCCCAGATTCCTCTGGGTCCTGAGCTGGAGGCCACCCTGTCTGTGGGACACCCAGTGGTGGCCTCTGCCTCAAGTGCACAGGATTCCTGGGAGATGCAGGCTCCGAAGGGGTGATGGGGCCGGCCCCAGGGAGTAGTCTGGGGCTGGGCAGTGTGGCCTGGAGTGTGACAGCACATAATGTCCCCACGGGGTCACACGACACTCTGCCTAGTGCAGAAGCCTCTTGTTTACCATTTCCTGGGTGTTTTCACCCCAATTCCCTTATGTGGACACTCTTACAAGGCGGCTGGCTGGCAGACCTGAGGTGATCAAGCCCACTGTACAGAAGGTAGAGAGGCCAGGAAAGGGGATATGATGTGCCCAGGTCACACAGTGATGGCAAGGGGCCAATGAGCAGCTGGTGAGGCCGACCGTGGGCAGGGCAGTCACATCTTTCTGGCTGAGCCAAACTGACCGCAGCATTACACACCTCTGCTGAGCCGCAGAGCTCTGGACAGAAGGCAGGTGGCAGGCTGAGCTCGGCCACTGCCGGTCACCTCTCCTCTGAGGCTGGCCTAGGGCCCTTCCCCTCTAGAAGCTTCCTGGCTTCCAAACCTCCTGCCTTTCCCTACCTCCTTGCAGAGGAGACCCTCCCACCCCTGATTCAGATGTGCTTTTGGTGACATGGGAGCAGATACATAAACCTGGGGAGACACACACTTGGGCAAGAAGGTCCGCTCAGAGAGAAACAGACATGTGGCTGATGGGAATGGCAATGGCAATACCAAAACCCTGCAAGTCTCGTCTGCATAATCATNAGAACAGGGGTGTATACTGTGCACCCGTACACAGGCAGGTACAAACAGGGCCACAAGATAGAACGTGCGTACAGGACAAACACCCAGAAAGCACAGGGCACACAGACAAATCCACATTCGTGACACACGTATATACACTCCTGGCTGCTTGTGTACATAAGTGAGACACACTCTCGTGCCCCTACAGACACCAACAAACACAGACACACTCGATGATCAAATACAAATGGAGATCGACATGGAACAGGCACTCACGGACAAATGAACACAAATATGCCAGTGAATTCCCGAAGGCACTCGATTGCCAACATAGTACACCCCCCCCCCCCCCCACACACACAAACGTATGCAGAAACTTGTGCACACACACCAAGAGGAAGTCATGAGCACACACACGGCACTCACTGCCGACTGGCATCTCACTGAGAGAACTTCCCTTAAGAACTCCAGTTTTTTCTAAGTGGGGCATTCACCCCAGGAAAGTCCCAAAGACACCCAGTTGTGTCTCCATCCACATCTCCAGGGGCAGAACACACCTCTCTATGTCACTGGACCTAAGCCTAAAGGGTTCGTGAAGGGGCCTCATTGGGCCCAATTACTGGAGCCAGATGCCAAGAGGGAGCTCATGGTCATGTTCTTGCTCCCAGTGACACTCTGAGCAGACATCATTTTGAGGTAACAGGGACCAGAAGGGCCAGGCAGGAATCCTGGGACCTACTTTTACCAGGGATTTGCCCACGGAGGCCCTCCCTCACCCGGAATGCCTCTGGTCGCTGTACCTGGGCACATTTTTTTCACCTGGCGACACCTATACTGGCCTGTAGGCTCAACCTGCCATTTGCTATCATTCTCCCCCCGGCCCAACACTGGGTGCCACAGACGCGTTCCCGTATCTGGGCATACCCGCCCCCAAGTGGCACGCCTGGGTACACCTGCCCCCACCTACCATTGCCCATCGTCAACACCTGCACGTTCTCGAATTCCAGGGTGGTGTAGGCTGGGTCCAGCGCGGCACTGTAGTCAGCCATGTCCATGTCGACAAGGGTTTTGGAGAGGCGCATCCTCCCCTTCCACACCTCAGCCGCTTGCCCTGCCCAGGATGCCCACCCCGAAGACTCCGGGCAGAGCCCCGGCCCCCGCCCTCCACCCTCCCACCGCCTCCTCCCAGGGGCCCTCTCTGCCTTCCTGCGTTTCAAACCGTCCTCTGGGAGGATCTGCCGGGAGTCGCGGCCTAGCCCCTGCGAAGGGGTGGAGGCCCGGGAGGGGTGGGGGTTAATGGTTAATCGGCTCCCCCACATGAGGATAGCTGGGCGGGGCTGCAGGGATTTGGCTGGTTGTTGGCTTCTGGTGGATACTGGGGTGTTATTACAACAGTTGGGGCCCTAACTCCCCGATAGTCACTCACAGATTTCTGCAAAACGGGTGCACTAACTCACTAGCACTCGTTTGACCCCTGACTCAGCCATGCCCCCAAGTCATCGTCACCCCAAGTCCGATGTTCTAATTGATATGCTCAGACACTGACAGCCCACCTCCAAGATGCCCTAGTTCAGTAACCTCCCAAGTCACTGACTTCTACCTTCAATGATCTTGAAGAGATAAAGCTGCCTGTGGCACATGAATTAAAAACCTAAATCCCAGGGCCCACACACCAATCTTGTAGGTCCCCCTTCTGGGAACTCCCTTCCAGTTTTCCATCTCCCTGGGGAGCAGCATGGGTTCACCTCTGGTTCCCCTCCCCTGCTCCCCATGACCCCACCATGGCCACCACCAGCCCCTAAGAGCACCCCTGCTCAGGTCAGGCGTCACCTCCTCCTGTCTCCTTCCCCTGCTCCCCTCAACAGCCAGAGACAAGGCTTGCAGCCCCACAGACCTGGATTACACTCAGGCGCCTACCCCCTACTAATCAGGACTTTGGGTAAATGATTCTCCTCTTGGGGCCTCAGTTTCCTCCTCTGTAAAAGGCATATCAACCTCAAAGGGTGGCTTGAGTATTAAATGAGATGGTATCAGGCAAACATCAGGCAGCATCTAGCAAGTGCCCATCCCGTCTTCCCCACCCCATCCCTTTCCTATCTCCCTCTTCTCTCCACCCATCGCCTCCCCCAGAAGGGCCATAGTGGGCCAATCACCCAAGCAGTTAGGTCCCTGTGTTTGGTTTAATGTTCTGCTATTGCCAAAATTCTTAACTATTTCTGAACAAGGGGCCCTGCAAATTTTGCAGCTGATCCTGTCTACCCTCCACAAGCATGCACCCTTTACTCATCCTGCCCTCCAGCCCCATGGTCCTCTACCCAGGCCCCGTCAAGAGCTCCCCACCCAGCCAGGGAGGTGAGGTAGCAATGCAGGAGGTAGAAAGCACAGGCAAGGGCAAGAAGGGCCTAGATTTGGGAGTCTGGGAGCCTGTCCTCTGCAACCCAGAGCCAGAGTGGGTGAATCAACGATAGACCATTGGGGAGGGGCGCAGAGGGGAGTTAGTGACAGACTGAATCAATGAACCAGTGAGTGAATTAGCGAGAGAGTGAATCGATGAGTGAATAGGTGAGGGAGTCTATGTGTGGGCAAATCCGTGGGAGAGGTGGTGCGCGTTTGCGGACACGCAGAGGCATCCTCCTCATATTCTTCCAGTTATTAGAAGCCTTTTCTCTGCCTTGTGTCGGCTTGTT
>NW_027530193.1:562667-567853 GCF_008692635.1 Crocuta crocuta | reverse complement strand
TTACTGGGGCGGTGGGGGAAGAGAGGCTGGATGTGGTGTCGGGAGACCTCAGTTTAGGAGCCTGCTCTGGCACTGTTCGGATGACTTTGTTCACATCACATCTCCCTCAGGGCCTCATTTTCCCCATCTGTAAAATGCGGAAGATCTTGGCCCATTTGTCTGTTGGTCAGGACAAGACAACCCAGAGAGGGAGGAAGAGAGAGCGCCCATCCCCCAAGCTGCACTTTGGGATTTGTTAAGGGCCCAAGGAGACTTCAACTGCTGGCAGATTCCTCCTGGCTCCAGGAGCCGGTACAGAGCTCAGCTGGGCAGGTGACCTGACTGTGGGGTAAACACAGAGGAACAGGAGGGACAGCTCTGGGAGGGGCCCCCCAGGGCTGAGCCCAGGTCCTGTCACCTGTCTGGCACCTGCGAGAGGCCACACACAGCTACTCCCCTCACAAGTCAGCAATACGTGGGCCTGCACATGCTCGTCACTTCTAAAAGGTACGCTTCCCCATTACCAAAATGGGGCATGATCATTGGCATGTCAGAGTTAACTGGTAACAAAAATAGCAAATTTTCAATCTCTATGGATGATATCTTAGATTGAACTAAACAAGGTCTATGATCAACTGGGCTGAGCCGCATCATGCCACATGCATGACCCCTTAGACCTAAGAACCATCGGATGGACAGTCCTCATATGACAAGCTACTAAGTACGCAAACCGTGACGTGAACACTTTACCAAACACACAACACACATGACCCAGTGCTTCTGAGTCACAGTCCAGAAACCCGCTTCATACCCTGCACATGTCCCCACACAGCACAACCGATTCCATAAAGTAAGTTTATCCACTCTGCAACTAGAATTACTCACACACGAGCTTTTATAATTATGTACATTTACATTTTTTAAATGTTTATTTATTTTTGAGAGAGACAGCGTGAGCGGGCTTGGGGCAGAGAGAGAGGAAGACACAGAATCCAGAGCAGGCTCCAGGCTCTGAGCTGTCAGCACAGAGCCCGACGTGGGACTGGAATCCACGAACTTCGAGATCATGACCTGAGCCGAAGTCGGATGCTCAACTGACTGAGCCACCCAGGCACTCCGATTTGTTTCACTCTTAGCTGAGCCCAAACAATATCTTCTAGATACATGTCCCCCATATAAACAACACACCATCTATAAGATCTACTGGCTCTGTGATCTCAAGCAAGTTATTATATTGGAGCCTCGGTTTCCTCCTTCTGTAAATGGGCCTAATGTGTAGTTTGTTGTTTATTATTTTGGAGCCTCAGTTACTCCTTCAGTAAAATGGGCCTAATGTGTAGTTTGTTGTTTATTATTTTGGAGCCTCAGTTACTCCTTCTGTAAAATAGGCCTAATGTGTAGTTTGTTGTGAAGATTAAATAAAATATTATAAGGGTTCTTAGCCCTCCTTCCCTCTCCCCCCAGCCATTTAGAAGATAAATCACAGGCCTTAGAATCAGAGCTGGGTCAAAATCCAGGCACTGCCAACTTCCCAAACTGTGACATCAGGTTTGCCCCACCCAGCCTTAATTTTGGCATCAGATAAATGGGTTGGTACCTTCTTTGCAGGGATGCTATGGGCATTAAATGACCAAGTATAGGCATCTGGCACAAGGGAGGCAATTATTATCACTCGTGGTTGACTCCTTGACTCACTAGCCACGGAATCGGTCACAATCAGGACCGCTGTTCAGGAGAGCTCCCAGGGATACAAAGGCTGTTCTTTCTCTCTGCCCCGCCCCGTGGACTGTCTGACCCCCTCCACATGCGGTGGCTCCCCCCAGATAACAGAGGACCTCAGAACTCACAGAGAGATCCAGCTCCTTCATGTTGCAGATGCAGAGACGGAGGCCTCTAGAAGGGAAGGGGGGCTCATTTGGGGCAGCTAGAGGGGGAGGGGTTGCCGCAGACCCAGCTGTGGGCAGGGCACTCAAGCCACTGGTGTGGACAGTGGTTAAGAGGTGCCACTCTAGACCACTCCTTTTTTCTTTTAAACTATAATAATGGTTAATGTTTCTGGAGAGATTCTGTACTAGGCTGGGTGCTAAGAATCTTCCGCTCCTCTCACTTTATCTGTTCTGCTTTACAGATGACAAAACTAAGGCTCAGAGACAGGAAGTGACTTGCCTAAGGCCACATGGGGTGGGGGCGGGGGGGCGCTGTGATTTGAGCCCCAGTCTGACTGCAGAGATTAAGGGCTTCACCCCATACCTCTGCTTCCCTCCAGAGTCCCAGAAAGGATGACAGAGTTCTGGAGCCTGTGACTCTGTCATGTTCCTGCCGGGAGCTCAGGGGTCTGAGGAGCCAAGGAGCCTGTCCCTGGGCACGTGCAAACCCAGAGGCATCCTCCAGACGCTGGCCCCCCCAGGCCGCTGGCATCTTAGCTCCCCCTGGGTACTAACCACCCTGTATCTCCTGTCTCTCCTCGCCCCGCCCCCACCACCCGGGGAACTGGGACTTATCAAGACAAAGAACAAAAGTCGTGGGGGAAAGAAGCCAAGAGCCATCTCCACTCTGGGGTAGGGCCCTCCAGTTTCGCCCCTTTGAAATTTCAAATTCCAGTTTGTGGACAAAGTCCTAACTTTCTCACAATATAGGTCCCCAACCACTGACCAAACTCCAGTCCAGGCAGCCAGCAGGCCCGGGGCTCGCCCGGTCTTGCTGCTTTTCCCTTGGCAGCTCTCAAGTCCGGGGGGTTGGGGTGGGGGGGCCTGGGCCAGTTGGGGTCTGCCAGGCCGTCCCCGCAGCCCCAGTCCACCCTACCCCACAGGGTCCCCTGCCTCCCATCTCAGAGGACAGCTCTCTTCCCGGAGCTGGGATCTGACGCTTGCTGGTACCAACAGCAGATTTACCAGGTAGGCCCCCTCCCTGTTCTGGGCACCTTCTCCCCCCCTTGAATTCCTAAAGCACGGCCTAGACCACCCTCCTCACCCTGGAACCCCCCTCGCCCCGGCTAAGGCCACATGGGCTTAATCCAATCATGACCTCACAAAACTTCAAGGCTGGAAAGGGTGTCTCAGCCAACCCACCCATTTGGTGGATGGAGACATGGAGGCCCCCAGGGTGGTAGCAGCTGGCTATAGGTGGAACCACAGACCTCAGGGCCCTCGCTGAGCCCCAGAGGGTGGAAGGGACATGCTCAAAGCCATACAGCGGTGGTGGTGGGGCTCTGCCTTAAAAAGAAGACCACAAGCTCTGTGAGGCCCCCTGTGTTTCATCACGGCTCTCAGGGGCGCTTGGAAGTGCCTCCCGGGGACCTGGCTGGAGGAGTTCTTGCCCCCTCAATCACCAATGGCCACCCGGCTGCCCCGGGAGTACTTCCGAGAGGAGGATGAGGGAGCTCAGGGCTGAAGGCCAGTGGATTTGGAAGGAAACAACCTTCATGTGGTTAACTGATAACTGAGCCCCATCCTTGGGCCCCCAGAAGCCTCCTTCCTCCCTCTCCTCAGCACGATTAAGACGAAATTACCTGCCTGCTAATCATTGCTGAGCCTGTTGATTTTGCCTTAAAAAATTAACCGGGCATGAGTTTGTGGTTTGCCTCACCCCTAACCCTGAAAAGGCCTGGGTGGGCAGGAGGCCACCAGGGTTATGCAAGAGGCTGCTGGCCTCCCCACGCATGTCCAGCGCCTCCTCTCCTGCTCTCCAAAGACTAGGTTTTGCTCAAGAGTCAACAGTCTGCTTGTTCCCCCTGCTTTGGGTCCTGAGCAAATTTGCTCTGTTACCAAAGAGAGATAAAGGCAGCTGGGGGGGAGAGTTTTACAAACAGGGATGCAGAGCGGCAGCTTTGAGCAGGGGATTCTAGAATCCTGCAGTGTCAGAGCCTGGAGAGTGTGGACCGGGGCTTTTCAAATGGGATCTGAGGCTCCTAGGAGCCAAGGGAAGGTATGCACACGGCCCGCTTCACCCAGGGCCTGCCTCTTAGATGCTCTCTCCCTAATACTTACTTTGAAAGGTAGAGCCCGAGCCGATGACAGGAACTTGAAAGATGCTGGGCCAACCTCAGGATATCCCCCCCTCCCTGTGCAGATGGTGAGGGGGCTCGTCCAGGGACAGGAAGTCGCCCCAGGTGTCCTGGGTCCCTGGCTAGCCTCAGGAAGACAGGGGCTCTCTCTGAGCTCGGTGATGTGTTCTGGACACTAGCGAACAAGACGCACTGAAAAGGCCCTGCTTTGCCATTCACACCCCTTCCCGTGGCTGGCTCGAAGCAGAGAGGTGCCTTGGGGCCGCCTCTGGGGAATTCACCTGGCCTGGACCCTGTGGGCCCCTGAGGAGCAGCCGGGAGCAGTAAACAGAGGCTCCAAGTCATGGCCACGTCCTTGGTGTCAGACCACAGAGATGCAGGGCCCTACCCCGACTCTCCACCTCCCTCTTGAATCTGGTCCCTCGCCCACGACCAGGAATGACAATACCTAACTCATAGGTTTGTTATGAGGATGAAACGGAGCACAGATAACCGTGGCTGATGCTAATGAAGCTGTTTTGCAGGCTTTACACGTGTTACTGCATTAATCCTCACAACCGACCGATGACATAGGCAGTATTTTATCACCATTTTACAGACCTGAGGCACAGAGAGTTTGAGTCCTACACCCAAGCTCACACAGCGTGTGACAATCGAGAGCTGGGATTTCAGCCTGAGCCATCCCGCTCTCCAGAGTCTGTGCTCTTAACCCCAAGGCTACCCCGGCTGTCCGGGGCTGACACACGGTTTCCAATGCAAGTTGGCAAGTGTGACGATAACACGGGCTCCATCCTGAGGCACGTGTGGGCTTTGTGCATGGACTGTGTGGGCTGGAGAAGGGCTGAGACAGAAGGCATGTCTCTGGGTTGGAGTGGTCAGGGATGGATTCCTGGGGGAGGTGGCATCCTGGGCAGAGGGGACATCCAGAAGCAGAGAACATGGCGAGCGATGACGGAAGGACATGGAAGCCACTCTGGCCAGAGAGCAGGGCATTGTGGGGGATGGTGACCACAAGCCTCAGGAGGAAGGGTAGAGCGTATGGTCTGGAGAATGATCAGGAAGGAAGCCAGGAGGACTTGGGTCTGTGTAGGTGGAGCCTCCCTAAGAGTTGCCTCCTGCCAGGTGGCTTGGGCTTGTGACTTCTGGGCTAAGGCTGTTGTTGTTCTGTTTATGTCTCTCCCTCCCCCCCCCCCACCCCGGTGAT
>NW_027530193.1:520299-562579 GCF_008692635.1 Crocuta crocuta | reverse complement strand
TGCCCCTCCCCCCCCCCTCCCACCCCTGTTATGTTCCTGACTTTATCTGCAGAAGTGACCTTCGGAGTTAGATGGAGCCTGCCCAGCCCCTGTGGGGCCTGAAGGATGATAGCAAGCCCCTGCCTGGCCCAGGCCCTGGTCATGGTGTAAGGGATAAACCCACATCCCAGGAACCACCCTGGGTCTCCCTGCACCCTTGTACTGAAGGGTCCCAGGGATTTGCCCAAAAGTCACTGAGATGGACACTTTGGGAGTCCTGAGACTCAGGCAAGGGTTGCTGCATACGGTTGTACAGGTTGCTCACTGCACAAAGCTTCCTCTGTGCAAGGAGGTGAGTCAGTGTAGAAATCCAGCCCTTGTTTCACTTACCAAACCAAGTGCCTATGGAGATTTGTCTTTCCAGAGGAGAACACCTCTTATTTATTTTCACAAAGGCTCCCTGAGAGCCCTGACTCAGCTCAGCTTCCAGCCACTGACCTTGAGCAAGGTCATTTTCCTCCCTGGCCTTGGTTTCCCATTTGAAAAGTTGTCTTGAGTAAAGCAGAGATTCAACCCTGACAATGAATCACTTGGGACCTTTAAAACGTTTAAAAAAATATGGATGCCCAGACCATATCACAGACCCATAATCAAATCTTGGGATTGGGGTGGGTGGGTGCCAGGCATCAGTATTTTTTAAAGATCCTAGGTGATTCTAGGGGCACCTGGGTGGCTCAGGCAGTTAGGTGTCCGACTTCGGCTCAGGTCATGATCCCACAGTTCACGGATTTGAGCCCTGCGTTGGGCTCTGTGCTGACAGCTCAGAGACGGGAGCCTGCTTCAAATTCTGTGTCTCCCTCTCTCTCTGCTTCCCACCCCCCCCAACTCATCTTCTGTCCCTCTCAAAAATAAATAAACGTTAAAAAAATAAAGTTCCTACGTGATTCTGATGTGCAGCCAAGATCGAGACCCGCCGTGGAAGTTAGAAAGGCCTAAAGGGGGGCACCTGGGTGGCTCAGTCAGTTGAGCATCCGACTTTGGTTCAAGTCGTGATCTCCCAATAAATGAGTTGGAGCCCTGCATCGGGCTCTGTGTTGACAGCTCAGAGCCTGAAGCCTACTTCAAATTCTGTGTTTCCTTCTCTTTCTGCACCAACCCCTGCCTCGCTTGTTCTCTGCCTCTCTGTCTCTCTGTCTCTCAAAAATAAACAAACATCAAAAAAAAATTTTTTTAAGCCTAGAAATGCATCCATGGTCTGCAGCTCACTAGTTGCAACTTCAGTGAGGCTCAGTTTCCTCATCTGTAAAATGGGAATGATGATAGCTTCCTGGTAGTCAGAATGCCTGTTCAGTGAGATGATATTCAGACAGCGCCTAGCACTGTGGCCAGAATGTAAAGACCTCCTGATTCTTGGGACCAATGACCATTATTTTGCTATTGGCAAATGAGATTGGCTTGAAATAAAGGGCCTTTCCAGGTCGAAAAGTCAGAGATTCAAAGGCAGGCTTCCTTTGTGACTATGTCAAGTCCTAGTACTTGGGTCTCAGTGTTGGCTACCCTCCCGTTCTATTGTTGAGGTACGCGTGATTGTTATCGCTACATGATATTGTACCTGATTTGTTAAAATATTTTTCCTTAATGTTTATTTCTTTATTTTGAGAGACAAAGAAAGAGAAGGCACATAGGGGAGGGGCAAAGAGGGAGAGAGAGAATTCCAAGCAGACTCTGCGCATCAGCAGAGGGGCTTGAACTCACAAACCATGAGATCACAACCTGAGCCAAAATCAAAGAGTTGGATGCTTAACCAACTTAGCCACTCAGGCGCCCCATGTTAACATTTTTAAATTAATTTTTGAATCCGTATTACATTCACATGGTTCAAAAATCAAGGGGCTCCTGGGTGGCTCGGTTCGACTTTGGCTCATGAATGGTTTATGAGTTTGAGCCCCGCATTGGGCTCTGTGCTGACAGCTTGCAGCCTGGAGCCTGCTTCAGGTTCTGTGTCTCCCTCTCTCTCTCTCTGCCCCTCCCCTGCTCATGCTCTGTCATGAAAATAAATGAACACTTAAAACAATTTTTTTTAATCGAAACAATAAAAAAGGTGCACTTTGAGAAGTCTTGGTCCCCATCTTCCCGCTGTCCACCGGTCCACTCCTGGTCCTCACCACAGGCAACCACCCCTCGTACTTCCTTATGCCTCTTCCTGGTTGGCTTCACGCACACCGAGCAGCGTGTAAGACCATGAATGACCGCCCTGCCCTTACACTCCTGCACTTCCGGTGATTTCATAGCACAGCGGCGGCCGCTGAGAGCAAGCTTGGAGGAAGGAAGGGGTACTGCCCCCCTCCATGGTGAGCACAGTGAGGCTCACATTGCTGGGTCAATAGTGCTTTGAGCTGTCTCTACCTGGTTCCAGAGCTGTGTTTGTCCCCCTGTCTCAATGTGGCCTTCCAGAAAACCTGGCCCGGTGAGCGCTGGAGCCTGACCTAAATCTCTCTGGTGCTGGCCTGGCGGGAGGTGGGGTGGGGCTGGGCTGGAGGGGCCCCCACTGCGTCTGGACCCCGAAGACACAGAGAGGCTGGAGCAGGGAACCAAAAACGTCCACCGTCATCCAGGTGGTGACCTAGTCAGGGGATGTCCTCTGGATGGGATGGTTAGGGCCCAGTGGCCATGTCCTCCGGTGCGGTGGAGGCTACCAGGAGCTCTCTGCCCAGCTCGGCCTGTGCGGGAGGCCGGGAGGGTCAGGAGGAGAGAGGAAGGGAGGGAAGGGAAGCATAGCCAATGGGACAGGCTGGGGGAGGAAGACGAGGGGACCCCCTTCGTGGAGGTCAGGAAGGAGCATTTGGAATTCAAGGCAGAGGGGACAAGGCCATGTGAATCACTGTCTTCTGCTCAGGTGACCCCAGGGGCCATGACTGTCCACCAGCTCCAGTTCACTACCTCACTGACTTCGGGCTGTCACTTCGCTGTGCCTCAGTTCCCCAAACTGCAAAATGAGGGAGGAGAGGTAGCTGGTCTTTAGCTAAAAGACTCTATAATGCTCCCCTCGCCTTGCTGAGGGGATCTGGATCTGCCTTGATCAGAGTGGCATCTGCCTATCAAAGACCCTGGGCCTTCCTGGGTTGGGGGCCAGGGGTCCAAGGCCTCGACCCTGCTCCAAAATCTGGGACTCGTCCCCTGGGTCGTGGGTCTCTCTTCTGCCACCCCGTCCTCCTCTCCAGGTAGCTGTGGAGTCGGGACCATACCTGGGAGGTGCTGGGGGGAGCCCTGGCCCCAGTTGGACATCCTCCTGCGGGTGCTATGGGGTCCCGCACGGTGAGCAGCCTCTTCATCCTGGAGGGAGCTCCGGCACCCTGGCACCCAAGACCCTGGAGGGCTGCCGGGCGCGCTAATCTCTTAATACTGGTCACAATGAGATTTCAGGGATGGTAGGAGTGGTCTCCATAGAAACCGTGGACCCGCCCCGGACCCATGCAAGGAATTAGCCACAGGGCTCAGCAAGGGGGTCCTGGAGACCCAACCCAAACAGGAACAGGAAGTACAGCATCCTGGACTCCTGGGTCCTGCCTCGTTACCTTTCTGAGCCTCAGTTTCTTCATCCTCCAATTGGGGTTCCAATCCCTAACCCAGTACAGGTTTCGGAGTCTGTCAGACAGGAGTGTGAAGCTCAGCCTTTGCCACTCGTTTGGCAGGCCGAGCATTTCCTTTCTCTCACTTCCCTCATCTATACAATGGGCACAGTAATACCACCCTAGCATCACTGCTGCACCTGCCTGCTGGGTACTGACGCTCAGTGAATGAGTCTCCTCCGCTCTCTCTGACCGCCCCACCCACACTGCACATCTGTCCCCCACCTTTGAAGAGCCACTCACCTCTTTCAAATCACACAGCCTTTGCCTTGGCTCTGGCCTTCACACACGCCAGGCCTCCTGCCCACAGCTGCTGTCACACCTTTCTTTTCTCCCCGGGCGCCTCCAAGTCCCATCTGCGCATCTGCCTCTGGGCAGCCCTGCTGGCTCCTCCTTTGTGCTCACTCGGCCCCCAACTCTTTACACCATCACAGTGTAGTCAAATGGTGGTTGTTGCTTCCTTCTCTGCCTCCTTCATTGGACTGTGTCCCATTTACTGTTAAATTCCCAGGACCCAGCTGGAACTTAATATAAGGGGTTGGATGGACAAATGAGTGGAGGAATGAAGGAATGTATCCATCCATTTCACCTTTATTCAGCATCTCCCCTGTGCACCATTGCTGTGAAGCCAATAGGCAAGCTTCTTCTCCCACAGACTTGCAGGGCACCCGGTTACATTTAAGATAAACATTGAAAGATGTTTTCATACAAATATGTACCAAATAATGCAGGAAGCATACTTATCCTTAAAAAATAAGTTGTTTATCTCACATTCAAACGTAACTGGGCATTCTTGGGCGTGTCTGGCCCTGCCTATTCCTTCCCTCACAAAGCTTACGTTTTGATGGGGAGGTGTGATGGACAGAGAGTAAGCAAGTAAATAAATTTTGCAAAAGAGAATTTCAGGGGCGTCTGGGTGGCTCGGTCAGTTTAGCTTCCAACTNCCCTCCCCCACTCACGCATGCACTCTCAAAAAAAAATTTAAAAAATGAAAAGAGAATTTCAAATACTGATGAAGTGCAATGGTAAGACAATGAAACTGCAGGCTGTGATAGCGCCTGGGGATGATGGGGGGCGGGAGGGTGGTCTTAGATAGAGTGGTCTCCCTAGTGGCCTTGACCTGCGTGGCACAGTCCTAAACTCCAAAGAGACGTTCCTTTGGTCAAGTCCTTCAAGGATTTTAAAAGGCTCGGTGGAGGCTATTCAACTTGAGAGAAGGACTCCGAGGCGGGCAGAGGGCGCAGTGGAGGGAGGGGAGCTGTACTGTCTCCTTTGACAGACTCCACAATTTTGCATTTTGGATCTGGGCCTTCACAAACCTTCGCGAACTCACTGCTCCACCCCTGGACCAACCAATGTCCTCTGCGGGGCTGGGAGCCAGAGGAAGGGGCCAAAGGGGCTGTGCAGAGAAGCGTGGCCACCCGGGCCGGAACTGGGAGTTCTAACACCGTCCCCCACCCCCCACCCCCACCCCAGTCCGGTGGTTGCCTGAGGGCACAGGGCAGAACCCGCAACCCGCGCGGAGGCAGAACCGGAGGGCGTCGGGGAGGAAACCGCTCACACTCGCCCAAGAGCCTCGCTTTGCGCATCTCGGGCTCCTCCTAGTGGCCAATGCTGGAATGGCGCTGAGAAACGTTCAAATAACCGCACAGGTTTAACCAATCACAGCGGAAGTAGCATTACAATCCCACCAATCAGAGGCCACAACGCACTTGTCTCTCCGAGCCCAGTGGGAAGGCGACTGGATCACGAGTCACTACGGTGTGGGTTTAGTCGAGGAGCGAGCTACCACCCCCCCAGGGACACACCAGCACTTGGCCACTGCGCCAACCAGACAGCAAGAGTTTAAAACTTGTTCCCCAAGGCTGCTATGGCGCTGCCCTTACAGCCTCTATGAAATTTCTGTTCCCAACACTTGGTCCCAACGTGCCGGCGCCTTTGAGGAGGGTCCCAGACTTTGTGCTGGCTCCGCTCTTAATGTACATTTGCATTCAGGGGCATATATGGATTTTCACATTTTTTTTATGTTTTATTTATTTCTGAGAGAGAGAGAGAGACAGTGTGAGCAGGGGAGGATCAGAGAGAGAGTGAGACACAGAATCTGAAGCAGGCTCCAGGCTCTGAGCTGGCTGTCAGCACAGAGCCCGATGCGGGGCTCAAACCCACGAACTGTGAAATCATGACCTGAGCTGAAGTCGGACGCTTAACCGACTGAGCCACCCAGGTGCCCCATGGATTTTCACATTTAAAGACATCATCCCCCATTATAAAAATTACTGTATGGGTCTGGGAGAGTGGGGGAAGGAGGTCGTGGGGGGTAGACACACCAGAATTGGAGTTCAGTTAGGAGATTAGTGAAGGACAATTCACTCCCCCTTCCTCAGTCTTTGAAAGAGAACAATAGTAATGACGCCTGCATTGTCACTGCCCCTCACCCAGCCCCATCTCAGCTATTCAAGCCCACACCCTGGGAGTCACTATCTTTGCGTCCTTCCCTCCCGAATCATCAGGAAACCCAGAGCTTGCCACCTCTAACAGTAGCTCAGATTTTCACCATCTTTGCATCTGCACCACAGCCAACCCTGTCCACATCAGTATCATCTCTGCAGGTGTGCGAAAGACTTCGCTTCTTTTCTCCCGGCTCCTACCATCCGCTCTTGACCGGGAGGGGGGCCAGGGGGCGGGGGAAGCAGGGATGATTCTTTACACACAGACTGCATCAGGTCTCCCTCATACTCAAACTTTTATGGCTCCCTAGGCATTTATAATTAAACTCACAAAATTCAAAACTCCCATGGATCTTGCGTCTCTATCCCCGCATCCCCAGCTTCCGTTTCATTCCACTCCCCACTGTCCCCGTGGACGCCAGCCTTTCGTTCGTTTTTCTGGCTCAGCGTCTTTACACATTCTTTTTTTTTTTTTTTTTTTCTTTGCCTGGAAAATGGTTCCTTGGACCCTATCTTTGAATTCCTCTCCTTTCCGATTACCCTTCTCCGGGTATCTTTTCAAAGTAGTGACGAAACCAAATCCTATCTCAGCCGAAGCCCAACCTGCTGCATCTACCTTCAGGGAACAAACAAAACCTGACCAGAGAGCTCAGGTGTAACTCTATGAAGCAACAGCGCCCCCAGCCAAAAGCATCCTGAGTTGCTGCCGAGAATGGCTTAAGGAACGGTGCTGTCAGACTGTCTTGTCCTTGGGGGACCAGAGTCCTTTCTCTGAGAACAGGTGCTGAAGGCCCCTGGTGGAGCTGGTCGCCTGGTCGTCATGATCAAAGACAGGCCAATCCAGTGACTCAGTCTCCTTTTCTAGACCCATCTTTCAGACTGCTTTACTCACGGTCTATCTGCCGGCTGTTCTCAACTGTTCCACGTCTCTCATTTCCAGCACATGACAGGACTACACTTTCTTGCTCCTCTGAAGTTAGATGTGACCATGTGACTTGTTCTGGCCAATGAAATGAGAGCAGAAACAACCCGCGGCACACCTGGGTGGCACACCTGGGCGGCACACCTGGGCAGGAGCTTGAAGGGCCTGAGCTGGGGCTGTTTCGGAAGCAAGTACGGATATGGGGTCAGCACGGTGGGAAGTGCACCCCGCCAGCCTCTGACGGACAAGAACCGTAAGTGAGTGACAGGCTCAGCTGTGTAAGCCACTGAGACTTAGGGCCTTTTTGTCATTACAGCACAGCCTCACCTAACTTGACTACACAGGATCTTTCCAAAGAGCACTGATTTTCCTATGACCTTTATGATTTTTGTTATATTTGGAAACCACCTTTACTAACACTTAACATTTTTCTTACATCGACATACTTATTTTTATTTATTTGTTTTAGAAGGAAATGTTATTACGGCCAAGTAAAACACCAGTATCTTAAGTAGAAAGCAATGGGAAAATAAACAGAATGACATAAACCATTGTACTTCTATCCTGAATTAGATAGTACTGTTGCCTTTCAAAGCCTCTGAGCCCTTGATCTGTTCTCTTTGTTTAAAAAAAAAAAAAAAAAAGGAGGTCTCTAAGTCCATGTCAATCTTTGGGGGCCCATAAGGCTGACTGAGACTGTCAGATGTTTGGAAGCATCTGTATAGAGGCTGAGAGCACAAATTCTGGAGCCTGACTTTCTGGGCTTGAGTTCTGGTTCTGCTACGCGCTGGCTGTGTGACCTTCGGGGAGTTACTTAACTGCTCTGTGACTATTTTCTAATTGGCAAAATAGGGATGATAACGATATGTAGTCATTAGGAGGCAGTGGGGATTAATCATGCTAATATACGGACAGGACTCAGAACTGTTTCTGGCACGCAGGGAGTTCTGCACATGTGCGAGCTATGAAATAATGGCAGGATCAAGACCCACATGCATTTGGAGAAGTGTTTCTTAAAGAGAGAGAGACTGCATGGGCAGGGGAGGGGCAGAGAGAAAGGAAGACACCGAGGCTGAAGCAGGCTCTGTGCTGTACAGAGCCAGACACAGGGCTCGAACTCACAAACTGTGAGATCATGACCGGAGCCGAAATCAAGAGTCAGATCCTTAACTGACTGAGCCACCAGGCGCCCCTGGCGAAATGTTTGAACTCGATGAAGAGGAATGAGAAATCCTCCACACTGGTTAAAAATAAATGACCTGGACAGCGTGGCTGGGGTGAGCTGCCTAGTGGCAGGTGACGTGACCAGATTCTAGAGGTTTTATTTGGTAGCAGCTGTACACACCTCTAACCTGATTTTGTGTGACATCAGGAAGGATGTAGTGCTCAGGCCAAAGGAGCTAAGACGTCTGCTGCATTCTACCCTTAAGGGACCATACGCATGACACAAAAAGCAAAGAAAACAAAAATAAACAGGTGGGACAACATGAAATCAAGAAAAGCTTCTGTACAAAAAGGGAAACCATCAACAACAGGAAAAGGCATCTTATGGAACGGGAGAAAAAATTTGCAAAGCCTATATCTGATAGGTAATTAATATCCAAAATATGTAAAGACTTCCTGTGTCATAGGATGGAACAGGATGAGAAAGCCATGTCCTTTGAAGAATAAAGAACCAAAGGAGTTTCAGGCTGGCTGTTGGGGATGAGGACAGGGGCAATGTAGCAGAATGGTCAAGGCCACTGCCTTCGATATATCAGTGCTCCTATTATATAACTGACCTTCTGAAAATCATAAGCTCTTCGAGCCTTGTTTGCTTCATCTGTGAAAAAGGAATCAATAATAGGACTTGTTAATCGATTGCTTTGTGGAGTAAATGTCATAAACCTTATAACCTGGCATACACTTGCCTATCATGTAGTTGTGTTACTTAAGTCAAAGTACTTTACTTTGGAAAAGAGGCTGCTCTCCGCTCAGAGCCCCAGAAAACAAACCAGGACCAACAGAGGAATGCTACAGGGTGGAAGGTTTGTGTCCAAAATTAAGATTTTTCTACCAGATACAATAGTTCTACCAGGAGAAAAGCTGCTTTATTAAGTAGTGAGCCTCTTGTCATTGGAAGCATCAAGCCTAAGCTAATCGACCACCTATCAGGAAGTGCTGTGAAAGGATCCCAGCAGTCAATCAAAGGTCGAATCAAAGTAGCATCTCCCCTGTGCAGAAGTCTTAACTAAAATTTGATCAAAACCAAACTTGTGTTGGAAAAACTGGACCTCGGCATGCAAATAGATAAAACTACACCCTAACTTACACCCTACATAAAAATTAACACAGAATTGGTTAAGGCCTCAACATAAGAGCTAAAATTATAAAAATCTTGGAAGAAAACATAGGAGAAAATATTCATGACATTGGATCTAGCAGTGACTTCTTTGGCTATGATACCAAATAGAATCAAAGTAGCATCTCCCCTGTGCAGAAGTCTTAACTAAAATTTGATCAAAACCAAACTCGTGTTGGAAAAACTGGACCTCGGCATGCAAATGGATAAAACTTACTTACTTACACTTCCTAACTTACACCCTACATAAAAATTAACACAGAATTGGTTAAGGCCTCAACATAAGAGCTAAAATTATAAAAATCTTGGAAGAAAACATAGGAGAAAATATTCATGACATTGGATCTAGCAGTGACTTCTTTGGCTATGATACCAAAAGCACAGGAAACAAAAGAAAAAATAGATTAGCTGGACCACGTTGAGATTAAAACCTTTTGTGCACCAAAGAGCACTATCAACAGAATGAGAAGGTAGTCCATGGAATGGGAGAGTATATTTGTAACCATAGAGCCATTAAAGGGTTCATGTCCAGAGTATATAAATTCCTGCAACCCAACAATAACAAAACAGATTTTAAAATGGGCAAAGGATGTGAATAGACATTTCTTCAAAGAAAATATACGAATGACCAAGAAGCACATGAAAAGATGCTCCCCATCACTGATCATTAGTGCAATGCTAATCAGTGCAAAACTACAATGAGCTGCCACCTCATACCTGTTAGAATGGATATTATTAAAAACAACAAACAGATCCTAACAAGTGTTGGTGGGTGAATGGAAAAATCAGAACCCTTTGAAACTGCTGGTGGGGATATCAAATAACGCAGCTACTATGGAGAGCCGCCTGGCAATTCCTTAAAAGAACTGAAACTAGAATTGCCGTATGATTCAACAAATTCACTTCTGGGTATATCCGCAGAGGCATGAAAGCATGGTCTGGAAGAGATATGTGACACTCATTTCATAGCCATGTATTCACAACAGCCAAAAAGTAGAAGTAACCCAACCATCAGCTGACGGATAAACAGAAAAATCAAATGTGATATATACATATCATGGAATACTATTCAGCTTTTTTTTGAAGTTTATGCATTTATTTTGAGAGAGAGCAGGGGAGGGACAGAGAGAGAGAGAGAGAGAGAGAGAATCCCAAGTAGGTTTGAGAGAGTTATTTTGAGATAGAGAAAGAGGGGCTGAGAAAGAGGGAGAGAGAGAGGGAAATGAGGTTCACCTGAAGTGAGGCTTGAGCTCACCCAATGTCAGACACTTTCAATTTTGGTATAATTGTGGATTCACTCACCTGGGTTTTTAAAAAAAAATTTTTTTTAACATGGCTCCTAGAGATAGAGAAGCAGAACAATATACAGACCCTAGAAACCGGTCTACATATATTTGAAAATGAGAGACAAAAGGAAATGACGTTGCATGTCAGTCAAGAAAGGATGTCCTATTCAGAAATGGTGCAGGGCCAATTGGCTCTCCATAGAAAGGAAAATAAAATGGCATCTCTCTTTCATACCACACACAAAAATCAATTCCTATGATTCCCAGGTGGCTCAGTCGTAAGGAAGTGTTTGATTCTTGATTTCAGCTCAGGTCATGATCTCATGGTTCATGAGTTTAAGCCCCTTGTAACAGTGCAGAGCCTGCTTGGGATTGTCTCTCTCCCTCTCTCTCTGCGCCTTCCTCACTTGTACACACGCTCTCTCTCTCAAAAACAAATACACTTTAAAAAAATCTATTTCTATGAACAAACACCTAAAGATGAAAAATAAAACTTTAAAACTTGAAGAAAATAGTATGTGTATTATCTTTACAATCACAGGGCACTGAAAGATTTTATGGATAAGATGCGATAAGCACAAGTCATAAAAGTAGAGATTAGTAAATTTAACAACCTGATTTATAATTTAACCAGAATGTAACTACTGTGTAACCGTAAACTTCTGTACAACAAAAGAGGCTCTAAAGGAAGTGAAAAGACAAGCAGCAATCTAATCAAAGATGTTCTTGGCTAACATAACCAAAAAAGGATTTGGATCAAGAAGAAATAGTTCCTGGGGCACCTGGCTGGCTCAGTCGGTGGAGCATGCAACTCTCAGTCTCAGGGTTGTGAGTTTGAGCCTCTCGTTGGGTGTAGAGATTACTTAAAAATAAAATATTAAAGTGGGGCGTCTGGGTGGCTTAGTCGGTTAAGCGTCCGACTTTCGCTTAGGTCATGATCTCGCGGTTCGTGGGTTCGAGCCCCGCGTCGGGCTCTGTGCTGACTGCCAGCTCAGAGCCTGGAGCCTATTTCAGAGTCTGTATCTTCCTCTCTCTCTGCCCCTCTCCTGCTCACGCTGTCTCTCTCTCTCTCCTAGAAATAAATAAAACATTAAAAAAAAAGAGAAAAGTAAAGAAAAAAGGAAAGGTATTATGAAAAAACTAACTTTCTACATATCAGCATTTTTAAAAGATATTTATTTATTTCTGAGAGAGAGAGAGACAGAGTGTGAGCAAGGAAGGGGCAGAGAGAGAGGGAAACAGAACCTGAAGCAGGCTCCAGGCTCTGAGCTGTCAGCACAGAGCCCAGCATGGGTCTTGAACTCATGGACCATGAGATCATGACCTGAGCTGAAGTCAGATGCTTAACTGACTGAGCTGCCCAGGCGCCCCTCAAATGTAATTTTAAAAATTCACACTATTTAAAATATCTAAAAAATTATTGGTTTTTTTAGATCTAAGAATGTAGCTAAACTACAACGTTTCTGTGCTTGGGGAGCGAGGAGAGCTTTAGTGGATGTTAATGTTTTTCAAGGGACTCTGTGATGAGCCATGGTGGGCCCACTGGGGGTGTCCGTGGAGACACACTGTCATGTGTTAAGGGCTCTGAGAAGTGCTCTGTAATGGAATTTGCACAGCTCTCTTCAATCCAGCGTTTTCCAGACATTTATTTTTTTAACTTTTTTAATAGCTTTTATTCATTTTTGAGACAGAGAGAGACAGAGCAGGAGCAGGGGAGGGGCAGAGAGAGAGGGAGACACAGAATCCGAACAGGCTCCAGGCTCTGAGCTGCCAGCACAGAACTCGACATGGGGCTCGAACCCACAAACTGCAAGATCATGACCTGAGCCTAAGTCGGACGCTTAACCCACTGAGCCACCCAGGCACCCCTCCAGACATTTAACAATAGAATCTTTCTCATCTGCTTGGCCTTGGGAAAGTCCACTATAGTGACCTCCATGGTCGGCCATCCACACTTGGCTGTGCCACTAACTTGTTGTAGACTTTTGGCCAAATCACCTTTCCTCTGGGAACTTTGGTTTAAGATATTAAATGGGTGTGTGAACTTTCGACTCTTAAGATTTCTTACCTGTTTCCAGATCTACTACCCCCTGTTGGAGCCCTGTGTTACGGTGACATTCCCACTTAATTTTAGCCCTCCTCTCTCTATTATTATTTTTTAAACAGGTTCATGGTAGGAGAATTATGAAAACGCACCAAAGCAAAATAAAAAAATGATTCAAATTATCCCATATTGCCACTACAGGCCCTTTTTCAAAGGTATGATGATAGCAAGCATTTATGGAGCACTATGCGCAAAAGCACTGCTAGGATAGGTCTGTTCTTATCCTCATTTCACAGACGAGGAGACTGAGGGTCATAGAGGCACTGTCACCTGTCTAAGGCATGTGGCTTCCATGGCCCTAACCCAAGTGGTCCTGACTCTGCAGCACAAGTTCTCAGCCACTACCAGACAAGGTCGAAGAGGGGAAGGGGGTCTTCATCCCTGCCAAGACTCTTTTTTTCTTCCTGCTTCCCTGAGTCCTTCAGAATTCTCTCATCTCCCCAGGGCAGCTGTGGACATTATCTCTTCCAAAAACAAAGTCAACACCTTCACCATAGAAGGACTTGTGTCCCTCCCCCAAACCTAGTCTACCTTATCTCTGGAAAAACTATGACTTGCCCTGGAGAAGGGGGAAAAATAAACCTCTCCCCACCCCAGCTCCACCCCCAAAATTACTGGATTTGGGGTAAATTCAGCAGACTGGAGATGGAAGAATAGATGTGTAATGAAGTTTCAAATTGACTATTGTTTTATGTGAATATCTGATAAAGAAAACACAATGGCTGCCAGATGGGGGCTGGGAGGTGAGATTTCCCAAGAGGAGAATTCTAGAAGACGGGCCTGGAGTTTTGGAGCCTGGGGCCTCCAGACAGGCAGGCAACGAGGGTGGGGACACCAGAGATAAATGTAGGCAGGGGAGAAGAGCCAGCCAGGGACATGAGCCCGAGTGGTTTGGCTAGGACTGGTCTAGCCAGCGTGGGACATGGCGGCGGGATCAGTTAGCGGTGAACTCGGTCACTCCTATGGCAGCCAAAGGACTAGAACAACTCCATTCAACAGAAATACAATGAGAGCCACGTGTGTAATTTTAACTGTTTGAATAGTCACACTAAAACATGATACATCTATAATACAGGAGACTGTTCTCAGAAATAATGAGCTTCCTTGGTCTTAGAATCAGGGGTCTCAAACTCTCAATAGTATATGGAGCAGATGGTATAGAAACGTATGTCACACTTTGCTATAAGAAAAACGGTGCAGCAGACAATGTTTCTTTTATATTCATCACTGTAACTTCAGTGTGGGGACATAGGAAATGGTAGGGACTGCAGCAAATTAGAAAGCACACCCAATTGAAATTGCTCGACTTTTAACTTTTGCTTCGTGGCTATGAGGAATCAGTGTCTCCAGAGCATCCCAAGTTTTGAATGGAGCAGGAAGTTGGGATTTTTAAAGGTTAGCAGTCAATTCAAATTTTATGCAAAAATCCAAACTGGGTGGGCTGGATCTCAACCTCTGATCTCCATGAAACCCTCGACCATGCTTTAGAGAAGGAAACTGAGATTCAGAGTCATTAAATATTTTCCCAACTCCCAACTCCCTTTCCCAGCTCTTCCAGTCGTTTCTTTTTTTTTTTTTTTAATGTTTTATTTATTTCTAGGAGAGAGAGAGAGAGACAGCATGAGCAGGGGAGGGTCAGAGAGAGAGGGAGTCACAGACTCTGAAACAGGCTCCAGGCTCTGAACTGGCAGTCAGCACAGAGCCCAATGCGGGGCTCGAACCCACGAACCACGAGATCATGACCTGAGCGAAAGTCGGACACTTAACCGACTAAGCCACCCAGGTGCCCCTCTTCCAGTCATTTCTATGACCCCTCCTAATAACCAATGTTGATTTTTTTCAGTATTCTTATTGAGAATTTACTAGGTGCTGGGTTCTGTGCTGAACATATGATACCCTGAAGGAAGTACTATTTATGATGCCAGATTTAAAGTTTATTTATTTATTTTGAGGAGGGAGGGACAGAAAGAGAATGAGAAAATCCCAAGCAGGCTCTGTGCTGTCAGTGCAGAGCCTGACCTGAGCTGAAACCATGAGGCGGACGCTTAACTGACTGAGTCACCCAGGGGCCCCTATAATACCAGATTTAGAGGGGAAACCAAGGCTCAAAAAGGTGGAGTAAATTGCCTGAGATCACAGAAGCTTGTGGGGCTTGAATCTGCTCTACTTTCATTACAGAGTCTAGATGCTCCCTCTGGCTGTACCTCTCCCACCCTGCAGCACGAAGAAGAAGAAACCAAGAAGAAACCAGAAGAAACAGAAGAAACTGGTAGTGTAAGGAGCCTGGGGGTTTTCACCATGAGGCTACTCCAAAGGGCCTGGGGCTACAGTTTGAGCACTTCCTGCACCACCACACTCGTTGTAAGTGCCTTCATTATATCATTCCTGGGAATTGGCTTCCGGGTAAGATTTTGTTTGAAGAGAGACTGCCACTGCCATTTTGTTTGTTTGTTTAAATTTGGAAACCATGGACCTGCCCTGGTCCCTTGATTTACAGAGGAGGAAACTGAGACCCAGAGGTGGCAAGTGCCTGAGGTCCCTCTGCAAGTCAGGGCCAGCGTGGGGACCAGAATTGGGTCCTGGAGGCCCAGCCTGGGAGGCTGCCCACTGGGTGTGCCAGGGCCTCCCTCCAGCTCCTCTGGGCTCTGCCCAGGGAAGGGCCAACTGTTCTCTCTGTCTCACCACAGACTCCGCACTTCCTCATGCCTGTTTGGATAACTTTTCAACCTGTTCCTTCACTAGCTCTCCCTGAGGTGTGGCTGCCTCTGCTGCTGGTCCCAGGGAATCCGGGGCCTTGGCCGTGTGGTGGCCCAGCATGGCTGGGGCCCACAGCAGACAGTTGTCAAACAGTGGCCGTCTGAGCAGAGGGAGGCCTGTTTACCCAGGGCAGGGCCCAGGCAGAGGCGGCAGCCTCCTCCCCATGCCGCTGGCCCATCCAGCCCCTCAGCATACTAACTCAGCTGCCCCTGTCTGTATCTGCTCATTCTACAGATATTTATGGAGCACCTACTGTGTGCCAAGCACTGTTCTACATGCTGAGGATTTCGCAAGCCAGAAGACATCCAGATTCCCTGCTCTCATGGAACTTACACTGGAGGAGAGAGATGATAAACAGATCAATGAATGTACAATTCCAGAGCTGTGGAAGATAACAGGATTGATAGTGATGGGTGGAGGTGGGGCAGTCTTCGATTTAGGTGGTTCAGGAAGGCTGCTCTAAGTGGAAAACTTTCCAGTTAGGACCCAGACTATGAAAAGAAATCCATTATGGGAAGATCCGGGGAAAGGATGTTCCAGGCAGAGGGAACAGCAAGTACAAAGGCCCTGGGGCAGGAATATGCTTGGCTTGATTGAAGGACACTTAAAAGGCCACCATGGCTGAACTAGAGTGAGAAAAAGGGCAACCAAGACTCAGATTGCATGGCTTGGGAGACAGAAAGGTACTGAAAGGTGTTCACCAGGGACTTTAAACATGAACTTTAACTCTGCTTTTCACCTCTAGACCTTTCTGCCCCAGTGCTTTTGTTTCCAGGTACATTTGAGGGTGCTTGAAATCATGTTTAAATATTCTCTTTTCCACTTTAATTTAAATTTTTTTCAAAAATTTAATCAAAGCTGTATAGGTGCACAATTGAAAAAAATAAAATACTCTTACCAGGCTAATAATCAATAATAGTGGTTGTCCACCGACTCTTTCCTGAACCTGATTCTCACCACCCAGGGGCAACTACTTGCAACTATTTTAGCTAATTTTCCTCTATATTTCTACATATCTTGGTTATACTACTTCTTGGTTTTTCAGTCTTAGATGTAATGTGTTAACTTGCTAATAGGAAAGATCCTATAGAACTATTTCCCAATTTGGAGATAAGTCAATATTCATCATTTTATTTTATTTTATTTTTTTAAATTTTTTAAGGTTTTATTTATTTTTGAGAGAGAGAGAGACAGCATGAGCAGGGGAGGGGCAGAGAAGGAGGGATACACAGAATCCGAGGACAGGCTCCAGGCTCTGAGCACAGAGCCCGATGTGGGGCTCGAACCCATGAACCGGGAGATCATGCCCTGAGCCGAAGCTGGACGCTCAACCAACTGAGTCACCCAGGCGCCCCAATATTCATCGTTTTAATAACCACATTGCTATCATTTCTATTATTCACAGCTGATGTCATCTGTATATGAGCCAAGAACTTTTCCTGTGTGGTCTCAACTCATCTTCACAATAACCCTGTAAGATACGTGTTAGTCAATATAATAATACTCACACTTTACATATAATGACAGTGGTTGTACCTGCAGAGCTATCCTGAGAGGTAAGGAGAATTGGCATTCTTAACCCATTTTTCACAAAAACTCATGGAACTCAAAGTGATAAAGTTCTACCCATCACAATGGGATGCAGTGTTTAACATAAAAGTCATCTTCCAGCCAGGATGGAAAGAATCAGGGTGCCTGTGTGAAGGATAAACTCTTCTATCATATCTTTTGGGTGTGTTTGTTATACCAGCTAGCATCTCCCTTACTAATGCAATGCCTGGATTTGAATCCTAGCTCTGCCTCTTGAAATCTATGTGGTTTGGGGTAAGTTACCTCTCTGAGACTTTGTTACCTCTTCTGAGAAATGGGTATAATGGCAGTACCTACCTACCTCAATGGGCATTTGTAAGAATTAAAGGAAATGATTTTTATAAATTGTTTAGAATGGTGCCTGGGCCATAGTAAATGCTGTAGAAATAATCAAATTAGTTAGAGCTAAAACGTGAATGAGACAGGACCCAGATCTGGGCCACATGATTCCAAGTTCAGTATCTGACTCCAAAGTCCTAGGCATTTGTATTTCTCTTTATAATCTTTACCATATCTGCCTGTTACCCATACTGTATTTACCTGTAATTATTTACTTGATCTTTTACTTTCTTTTGAAGATATATCTTATTTTTTTAAAGTATATTTTAAATTGATGTTTTAATATGCTGGTTGTAAAATTTTCTAAGACACAGTAATAGAACCTCAATGAGATTTTAAAATATTTGCCCATGTACTACCTAAAATCAGCCCCTGTCCCCTGTGGGTACACCTAAGGAAAAATACACTATTTTTAAGTCTATAAAGAACCTTTGGGAACATTCTGTCCAGTGGCTTTTAAACCATTTTGTCCATGACCCTATATACAGGGTGGTAGTCAAAACAGGGACTCTGAAGCCTGACTGCCTGGGCTGGAAACTCAGCATGGCCTCTTAATGCCTGTGTCACTTTCACTGAGTGACTGGACCTCTCTGTGCCTCCATTTCCTCATCTATGAAATGGGAATGACATTAATTAGCATCTACTTCACAGGGTCATTGTGAAGAGAAGGAGTTAACATGAGTAAAGCCCTAGTAAGTACTTTATAAACTTTTGCTATTATCACAACCTTACACATACATCCATAAACCTGTATCAGTGAAACAAAATGTTCACACATGCAAAATTTACTCTCGCTACAGGAGATGTTAGTAGGATGTTTTCCATTACATTTTACTTCATTTTTTAAAATGTGATCATCTTTCTTGCCTTTTCTTTGAATAAACATGTACTAGTTAAAAATGTCTTTTTAGGGGCATCCGGCTGGGTCACTCAGGGGAGCATGCGGCTCTTGGTCTCAGGGTTGTGAATTTGAGACCCATCTTAGGTGTAGAGATTACATAAACAAATGAACAAACAAAATTTTTTGTTGAAGTATAACGTTTCTACAGAAAAGAACATGAATTATAAATCACAAACAAATTAGCGAAATTTCACAAAGATTACCACATTTTAAAAAGAATTTCAAGTGAAAGAATGAGTGGATTATGTGAACAGCAAATGTGCTGAACTTATTCTGTCCAGCATAGTGAGGGGACATTAACAAACTTGGGATCCCTAACAGCTTGGACACGCTGATCTATAATTTCTAATGAAGACAGTTGAATTAAACTCTAGGAATAATGTACCTGTTTAAAATAAAAAAATAAGTGCTTCAAAGCCTTTTAAAAAATCACATATTAAGGCAAGAGTCAGCAAACTAAAACCTCTTGGCCAAATCTGGCCCATTGACTATTTTTATAAATAAAGTTTTATTGGAACTCAGCCACATTCACTCATTTACATGTTGCTATGGCTACTTACATGCAGTGGGGGGGGTCCTATAACAGGAGAGCTGAGTACTTGTCACAGTTCCCACCTGGCCTGTGAAGCCCCAAATATTTACCATCTGGCCTTTTACAGAAAAACCTGGCCGAATCCTATTAAAATTACAATTCAAAACCCCAAAGCTTAAATTAAATCTTATTCTATTTATAGTTTGTTCTATTCTATTCATAAGTCTGGCAAATTTTAACAATTATATGTCCCCCAACATTTTACTTTGAAAAATGTCAAACCTACTAAAGATTGAAAGAATAGTACAGTGAGCATTGAGATATCCCTCACTGAGATTCACCAATTGGTATGTGACATTCTGTCACATTTGCTTCATCACTATCTGTGTATCTGTGCACTTTTTTATTGAAATATTTGATGTTAAAAATTGTATGTTCACATTTGCTATACATATTTGTGTGTGTGCATGCACACGTGTGTGTGTGTGTGTGTGCATGCGTGCATGACCCCAAGCCAGAGGTGGTCAGCTGTGTAGCAACAAATTCATGTTCCCCCTTCCATAGTTTATAGAGCTATTCCTGGAAAACAACTGGGCTACTAGGGACCACACATCCCAGATTCCTCTGCAGTTGGCCAAAGTCATGTGACTAATTCTGGTCAATGGATTGTGAGCAAAAATGATAAATGTCATTCTGAGTCAGGGCCACTTCTGAGATCCCTGGATGACTATGTGATAGAGGCAAATACACTTCTAACTTACATTTTGGGTTTGTTTGTTACATCAGCTAGTGCTGCCCGAAATAATAAACCCAATAAGTTGCATGAACATTGGTTCAATGGGTCAAGATGGCAGCTTGAAACACACTGGCTCTCTGGCTTTCCAAAAATTTTTGAACCGTGGGTCTTTTCATCAAATGTTTCATTCAGAGTCAACACGGACCTTCTCTGCTGAACCAGAGGTTGTGAGTGAGGGAGGCTAAGAGCCTGGTCCATTTGAACACCCACATTGGCCTTAAAAGTGAATCCCAGCCCATCCTTCTGGACTCCTAGGGTCCAGTGAATATTGCATGACCCCTGAATAAGGAACATGCCTCCTTTTCTCAGAAGAGGAGGCAGAGACCCAACAGAAAGACTTGAGTGGGGGTCACAAAAATCTGGCTGGGGCCAGTGCCATTTCCCACGTCTCTGGCAAGGACAGGTCTGTTCCCATCATTTCCATGCCTCCCATCTGTTCCCACAGGCCTACGCACATGATCTGAGTCCCTAAGAACATACCCCCCTGACAGGCTTCCGAGGGCATCTGAAGGCTTGTTTGTCCTGAGTCCTCACCCAGACAATTACATCCTGGAACGACCAGTTACATATCCCTCATTCATTTCAGTTTGTCCCACAGCAGCTAAAAGATGCCTAACTCACAATAAGCATTCCGTCCCTTTCACACAGTGGGTATACACTCTGCAGGTATTATGATAATAATTAAAATTTATACAGCACTTTCTATGAGCCAGACACTCACCACTTCCCAGATATAAACCTCCTTTGATTCTCACGGCAACCCTATGAAGTGGATACCATCATTATCACCCCATTTGACAGATGAAGAGGGGGCAGTTTGAACCAAGGCAGCCTGACTCTAGGGTCTGAGCTGCTAATAACGATAGCTCCTCAGAGACTCTGTGGGGAGTAACAGGTACAGCTGAAAGAATGAAGATTTGGTGTCAGGCAGACTAGATTTTAATCACTTATTTGCTGTGTGATGCAGGAAAACTTAATCACCACCTCTGAATTTTGATTTCCCTGTTTGTAAAATGAGGATACAACTTCCCACCTTGATGAATCATTGCAAGGAGTAAAAAGGAAGAAAGGGGCACCTGGCTGGCTCAGTTAATAGAGCATGCAACTCTTGATCTCAATATCATGAGTTTGAGCCCCATGTTGGGTGTAGAGATTACTGGAATGAATGAATGAATGAATGAATGAATGAATGAATGAATGAATGAATGAAGCTTTTACAAAACTAAAGGGGGTGGCTTAGTAGTTTGAGCATCTGACTTTTGATTTCAGCTCAGGTCATGGTCCGGGGTCATGGAGTGTAGCTCCACATCAAGTTCCAAGCTGAGAGTGGATCCTGCTTGAGATGCTCTCTCTCTCTCTTTGCCCCCCCCCCCCACTCATGCTCTCTCTCTAAAAAATAAAATTAAGAAAAATGAATACATAGGAAGGGCTTAAATGGGGACAGATTTCTTCCTTCTTCCCAGGCCCACCCTCATTCAAGAGGAGTGTGAGTCAGAAAGAAATGGAAGGCATAGTTCCTTCAAGTAAGCATCTCAGAATCTTTTAGGAACAAGATAAATCGTTGATGAAACAATCAGAGAAGTCTCAAAATACTTTCAATAAAGGATGCAACGAGCTACAGTCAAGTGCAAGTAAAATCTGCGCAAATTATGTCAGACTCTGGGGCTTTGCATATGGTGTCCCCTGCTCTCTCTTCTCCTGGCTGATTTCTACTAAACCTTGGGGTTGTAGCTTAGATATCAGTCCACTCCTCCAGAGACACGAGGTCCCTCATACCTTGCCCTCTGCCTAAGTCCCTTTGTGTCCCCATCATGCCTTATCCGTCCATTCCCTGGCACTCTGTTTTGATTGTGGCTGAGCCATCTGTCTTCCCCACCTGATTGGGTGCTCTCCAAGATCTGAAGCCATATTTTATTCTCCTCCATTCCCCCAGTGCCTAACTGAATGTTTTGTATTCCATAGGTCCTCAGTAGAGGTTTGTTGAAAAAATGAACAAGTGAACAGTGACTTAGTGAATGCAGGAGCCTCCTGGGTAAAGACAGGACCCACTCTGGGTATCCATATCCTCCCTTTATAAAATGGGACAAAATAAGACAATGGTTTTCTATGCTGGATCCCAAATCACGTAAGGACTTAATAAAAAATTAAAGATTCTTGGAACTCATCCAGGAGATCCTGATTCACCAGGTCTGGGGTGGAGCTCCAAAATATGTTATTTTAAAGGAGATTTTCCACATGCATCAGGTTTGTGAGTCAGTAAACCATAAAGGCTGAAATTGAATTGAGGTGAAATGGGAAGAGATGTGGAGAGGTGAGAAAAGGGAAAATGATGGGGAGATTCTACATAGGGAACAAAGAGTGGAAACAGCCATGCCTGACATCTGACGCAGGCCTACAGTTGGCCAACTTCTGGCATCCTACCCAACTTTGAGCCCATCAACCCTTCAGGGAAATGAAGCATCTTAAAGTTTATGATATTTTTCTCCTTCATTATCTCATAGAATCCTCACAACAACCAAGTTTTATTTGCTGGAGGAAGAAATTCAGAATCAGTTGGCTGAAGCAAAGTGCGGACCACTGTACAGGTTTCGGTGGGAGAGCCCCTTAACCAAACTGCCTCTGACAACAGCCTCTGATCTGGGCTGAGGCTCATGGTCATTGGTCACAGGAACTAGATCTACCTACCCAGGAAAAATCAGCCTCCTCTCTCACTTAGATATCTTGTCCTGACCAGTGGCCAAATCATTCCTGTCTCCTTACTTGTTCTGTCCTCAGCACTTGCAGTTTCTGCCAGCCCAGTCCAGCCCAGCCTGTATCATCCATCCAAACTTTCATCCATCTATTCATCCACCCACCCACCCAGCTAACCAGTTACTTATTCATCCCTTTATCTCATTCATCCACATATCTCTCCACCCATCCCATCCATCTACTTATCCATTTATCCATCATCCACCATACCTACCCATCCACCCATCTATCCACCCACGCAGATATCCATTCATTCATCCATCCATTTTCTCATTCATTCATTCATTCATTCATCCATTCAATAAACCTCCATCAAAATCAACATTGGGCCAGGTCCTAGGGTAGCCTAGAGAAAAACAACAAAGATCAGACAAATACAGACCTTGCCCTCAAGGAGGTTTGAAATGCTTACAAAAATGACAAATTTCCAAAGGACCAAGACAAATAATTAAGGGAAACTAAGGGGAGCTTGTTAAAAGAAAAAGTATAGGAAAGGATAGGAAAAGAATGAAGCCAGGAGTCTGGTTAGCATTCAGATAAGCACACTGATCCTCATAATTGCTAAGGGCAGTTCCAGATTTGCCTCTGAGCTAGAGGCACCCAAGCAAATACCACAGGAGCAAAGTCACGGGATACTCAGCTGTGGCAGACACCGTGCAGAGGCTATCCCTGCTTCCTTATAACACAGTGGTGTCCAGAGCACATTGAGAAACAACTGGAGACATGTTTGATTGGCACAACTGATGGGGAGGAATGCTCCTGGCATCTGATGAGTCGAAGTCTGGAAAGATGTTAAATATCCTACAACGCACAGGATAGCTGCCACAATAAAGAGTCGTCTGAGCCAAAATGTCAGTGGTGCTGAAGCTGAGAAACTCGTTATGAGAGAACCCCGATTTTACTTGAAGCAGCACTGTGCCAGACCTCAAGAAAATAATATCGTTGGTCGAAGCCAGTCTTGACGTTCCTGTTTCTTTCCACTAGACACTTGAATTCCCAGCTTTCCTTGAACCAGGGAAGTCTGCTGGGAGGTTTCTGGGGAAAATTTGCTTTCTGATAAAAGAAACAAGTTCTTCAAGGAATAACCCCTCCAGCTTCAGGCACTTGAGGGCAAACGCGATGCCCAGTACCGTGCCAGCCCCGTTGGGTCTGCAGGTGAGCATGGAGAGAGGCAGGAGGAAAGAACATGGATCTGGCTGGCATTGTTGACCATTGTCACAGGGTTGTTTCTTAGAACCTCCCTCAGTTCATTCATCCATCAGATGCTTACTGAACATTTATTCTGTGCCAGTTGCTGTGTGAGACTTGCAAGGCTCACAAAGCTTATAGTTGAGTGGAGGGTACAGATGCCGCAATGCACACCGATGCTATCTGATCGGAGTCATGATGAGAGCTACAAATCAGAAGCCAGCGTGCCATGAGTGCACTGCAAGTCCAGGGGAAGGTCAAGTTCACCCAGCATCACCCCACCACAGATGAGCTCCCTGAAGACTGTCCTCCTGGGGTTCAAAGATGTGAGACAGCAGCTGACAGTTACTGCATGGTTACCCTGTGTCAGGCATGATGCTGAGCACTCGTGTATTAACTTACGTTATCCTATCCACAGTCTTGCTGCCATTGCCTCTCCAGGGGCTCTGCTACGGACGGTGTCCCTTCCCCTGCAGCTTACCTCTGCAGTTGCAGCCTTTGGTAGGGAGTTAGTATTATCCCTCTTAGAGAACCAAAGGAAAATGGGTTCTCCTCAAAACACTCATTTCTTTTTTCAGAAGGTCCATTTTGCCTAGAACTTCCTAGTACACTTCCCTAGTTCATTCAACATGTGGGGCGCAGAGAGGGTTAGGCCACACAGCTTTAAAAAATAAATGAGGGGGAAGATCCAGGATGCTAACCCAGATTTATTTTATCTCAAAAGCAAAGTCTTTTAGTCTCAATCTCTCTCTCTCTCTCTCTCTCTCTCACACACACACACACACACACACATACACAAATGCCCACCATCCCAGGACAACAATGTTCTTTTGTTGATGCTCACTACAAATCTGGCCATAGGAGCTCTCCTTTCTCTGCCCAGCCCAGCTCTGTAGCTTAGTCAAGAGGGTCACAAATGGAGTGAAGTCAGATTGATTTTTTTTTTTTAACAATCCTAAGCTTTAATTTTCTCTTCTATCTTTGGAGATAACAATAGTATTATCTGGAACAGCTGTTGTAAGAATTAAAGTAATAGGCATACAACGTCTATCCATCCAACCATCTATCCATCCAGCCATCCAACAAATGTGTCTTGAACACTTGTTTGTGATGAGCACCACGTAGAGGTTGGGATAAAGGGGTGTGAGGCCACCCTACAAAGTACATAGACCTGGGATACAGTGAGAGGCTGTCAGGTTATATCATTATAGTATCCCCTAGGAGAAATGTGGGGGGCCTTCTGTTCATCCCTAGCCTTGGCTTGTGGCCTGGGGCTCTCCTTCTTCTGCAGCTGACTATCAGGTCCCTGTGCAAGACACAGCCTTGTTCTGGCTACAGGGTCAACCAAGTCTTGACCATTGTGTTTTAACCTTGGATGAAGCACCTAAGACTTGCCCTTCAACTATGCTATCTCCTCTCACTGCACCACCCTCCATGAGATAGGTCCATTTTCCAGGTGAGGAAATAGATTCAGAGAGGGGAAGTAACTTGCCCAAGGTCACACAGCTGGTATGTGGGATGGATCCCCAGGCTATTTTGGGTTCCTTAGCCTCTGCTATTTTCACTGTATCACCAACTTCTGTTTGATGGTGGGTCAAAGAAAATTCCCAGTGGACCAGTCAGGAGACCCGTCCTTGATTCCTTGAGGCCATCTGTCCTCAGCTAATGACAATATTAAACAATATTTGTTGAGTCCTTATCATGTGTCTGGTCCCAAGGGCTTACACCCTTGGTCTCCTTTAGTCCTCTGTGAGGGCTCCTTAAGACATCCTATCTCCATCGGGCACCCTCCTACACTGTCGGTGGGAATGGAAACTGGTGCAGCCCCTCTGGAAAACAGTGTGCAGGTTCCTCAAGAAATTAACAATAGAACTCCCCTCTGACCCAGCAATAGCACTGTTAGGAATTTACCCAAGGGATACAGGAGTGCTGATGCATAGGGGCACATGTACCCCAATGTTCACAGCAGCACTCTCAACAACAGCCAAAACATGGAACAGCTTAAGTGTCCATCAACGGACGAATGGATCAAGAAGATGTGGTTTATCTATACACTGGAATACTACATGGCAATGAGAAAGAATGAAATCTGGCCATTTGTAGCTACCTGGATAGAACTTGAAGGTGTTATGCGTAACAAAATAAGTCAGGCAAAGAAAGATACCATATGTTTTTACTCATATGTGAAACAGGAAAAACTTAGCAGAGGACCATAGGGGAGGGGAAGGGGGAAAAATAGTTAAGGAGAGGGAGGGAGGCAAACCATGAGACTCTTAAATACTGAGAACAAATTGAGGGTTGATAGGGGATGGGGAAGGGGGTGATGGGCATGGAGGAGGGCACTTGTGGGGATGAGCACTGGATGTTATATGGAAAACAACTTGACAATAAACTATATTTTTAAAAATTACCTAAAATAAATAATAGAATCAGAAAAAAAAGACATCATGTCTCCAAAGAGAAGGCAACTGAGGCACAGAAATGTTGAATAATTTGTCTAAAGTCACAGAACTAGAGCCTAGATTCCAGAGGCCAACCAAGGTGTGTGTTTGTGTGATTTAAGCCGATTTACAAAATGCACCTAACTTTTCAAAATCCAAAACGTGCAAGAAAAGGTTAAAAAAATTTCCTTGAACCTCCTTCCTCAGAAACACAACTCTGTTACCGATCTCTTCCTGTCTCTCTACTGGTTTTCTATGCAAATACAAACGTGTGTGTACATATACATGCGTATATCCGCTCCGTTATCAGAAATGTAAAATGCTACACACAGTTCTTCAGTTTATTTTTTTTTCACTTTGTGTAACCCGGAGGTCCTTCCCCATCTGCAAACAGATCCGCATTTTTGTTCCTTCAGCAGGAGGTAGCATTCCTTGCTAAAGATGCATCACGCTGTGTTTACCCACCCAATACTCCTGAGACATTTGCTGCCTTACTTCCAGTGTGGAGTCACCCCAGCCACAGAGCCCAAGCTTTCACCTTCAGTGACAGTTCTTCCCTGGCCTTGCACCTAAGTTTCATACATCTAGCAAGAGACTGTTCTTTTCCGATGCCCACGCCCCACGCCCCAGGCTGGGGGTTGCTTTAAGTGACTTCCCTTTGGTGAATTAACCAGAGCCGCTGGCCCTCATCAGAGCGGTCTGCCCCGCCCTCCCCTGGGGTCCCTTCCCACCTAGACCTTGAGCCAGCCCTGTGCTAGGCCCAGCAAAGCTCCCAGTGGGTTCCACTCGTCCCTGGCAAAGGGGTTGGTGTTTCCAGCCCCACCCTCTGTGGAATTTTGGAAAGACCCATGGGACACATGCCCAGGAAAGCAGTCTCTCTTGGCAAAATGAGCAAGCCCCTGCGCGGGGCTTCTACGGTCCCTCCTAGCACTTCCCAGACCAAATCTGCCATGCCTCTGTTTGGGACGTTAGTGAAGCAAGCCACACGCATGCCCTGAGCTGCCAGCCGTTCTAGAGGAACCCGTAGAGAGTCTTTGCGTACCTCAGAAACACATAATGGGGCGTCCCATGGCCTCCCAAACTTGACCATGGTCCTGCCCTGCCCAGTCCCCCCCCAACTCCGACCACTGGTCTCACTCACCATAAGGACTCTCCACTGGAGCCCCGAGGGGCGCGTTCACACTGACCATGGCCGAGCCCACCCAGCCAGAGACGCGGGGGCATGGAGGAGCCGGGCCCCACACGCAACGGCAGCAGGGCCACCGGGAGCCCGTCCACCAGGAAGGCAGTGAGTACAGCCAGCTGCCACCGCCTGGTTATCTTATTGATTCTTCTAATCACCCAAGGTGGGTGGATATGTTAAAGAGTAACCAGTCACTTAGGGAACCTGCGGCTGAGGCCTGTCACTGTTACCATGGCAACGGCAACCTGGCCAGACCCGAGGTCCACTTGGGCCCCAGTCCTACTCTCCGGGGTTGGGGGGGGGCACCTGGAGCCAGATGTAGGGGACGTCAGCCCCTCACCCCAACTTGAGGTAAGGGACTGGCCAGGAGGGGATGAGGAGGTGAGAGTCCAACCTGGGTTGGGTTTTATGGCTCCACACAATGGGTGTGGCATTGCGGCAGGAGGGAGGGGTAGTGGAGAAAAGGAGGGGAGTGGAGGACTGTATTATTGAGCACATACTGGATGCTGGGAGTCGCACACGGGCATCACCACATTTAAGTTAAGCGTCGGTGGCGAAACTGAGCCCCAAAGAGAAGTGGCTGCCTGCAGTCTCCCAGCTGGTAATGGAGGAGTTGCGTTGGCACTCCAGACCGCAATCTCCCCTTCATCTCATGTAAATTTACTGAGCACCCACTGTATACCAGGTCCTGTGCTAGACTCCAGGGATACAGAAAGGAGCAAAGTAGGCATCAGCCTTGCACCCGTGGAACTTGCGGATGACTGGGGGTGATGACGGGCATTCATCAGACAATAGTAAAGATTATTCGAAGATATTATGACACAGACATGATTACACACGGGTGAATGGGATGAGGGATGGAGAAACACAGGCTAAATGGCAGTCCCTGCCCACCCCCTACCCTGGTCCACTCCAAAGGCAACCTGCTGCTGAAATCTGCGTTCTGCTCTCCAATGGAGAGCCCTCCCGCATCTCAGCTCCCGCATACACGCCTGCTCCCTGGCCTCTTTTAGAGCAGGCCCTTTTCTTTTGTCCCAGCGTTGGGTCCGGCGGCTTGATTTGCGATTCTGAAACCACCAACTTCGACAGACCCCTCCACACCACCCAGGGTTCCTACCCTGTTTCCCTTCTCCTGGTTTTTCTAGTCTCTAGTCTAGACTAGTCTCTTTTCCAGTCTTTTTTTTTTTTTAATGTTTATTAATTTTTGAGAGAGAGCAAGTGGTGGAGGGTGAGGAAGGCAGAGAATCCGAAGCAGGCTCCGCGAGGTCAGCGCAGAGTCAGCCTGACATGGGGCTTGAACTCACAAACTGTGACATCATGACCTGAGCTGAAATCGAGAGTCGGACGCTTAACCTACTGAGCCACCCAGGCGCCCCTCTCTTTCCAATCTTTTCACTCCTCATACCTTTTCCATTCTCATCCTCAGCAGGACGAGGCTTTACCTCTGCACAGAGAAGAAGCCTTAAACCTGGGGGTGCCCAAACTCCTCACCCAAATTCACGGGCACCTCCTTCACGCAGATCCACCCGGTCTACACCTGCCTCTTGCCCCCTGCTCAGGAGCCCCTGTGAGCACATGGGGTTTCTCCGTATATTTAACCTATCCCTCTTTAGACTTTTAAAATCAACTTTCTTTTACTTTTTAAATTTTTTTTAAAATTTATTTCTGAGAGAGAGATAGAGACAGTGTGAGCAGGGGAGGGTCAGAAAGAAGGAGACACAGAATCTGAAGACAGGCTCCAGGCTCTGAGCTGGCTGTCAGCACAGCGCCCGACGCGGGCTCGAACCCACGAACCGTGAGATCATGACCTGAGCCAAGGTCGGACACTTAACCGACTGAGCCACCCAGGCGCCCCTAAAATCAGCTTTCTTGAAGTGTAATTTACATATAATCAAATGCACCCTTTTTAGAAACACAGTTTCATGAGTTTGAATAAGTGTACAAACCCATACAGAACATTTCCATGACCTCCCAGAACGTCTTTTTGTTCCTCTGCCATTAATCCTCCGACACGTCCCTCTCCACGCAACACTGACCTGCTTTCTGTCACTCTACATTAGCTCTGTCTTCTAGAATATCATAGCAATAGAATCAGACAGCATTTACTCTTTTGTGTCTGGCTTCCTTTGCTCAGCATGTTGGCGAGATCCACCCACATTCATGTCCCCTGTGCTACACTGTATTCCACTGAGGAGATATTCTGTAATTTGTTCACCCAATTACAGGCATTGAGGTTGTTGCCAGCCTGGGGCTATTATGAATAAGCAGCTACGTATATTTATGAACAAGCCCTCGTGAAGACGTATGTTTTCCTCCCCTTGGTTAAATTTCCAGAAAGAAATTGCTGGTTGATCAGGTATGTGTAAGTTTAATTTATAAGAAACTCTCAAACTCACCAAAGTGGTCAGACCATTTTGTATTCGCGCCAGCGGGGTGAGAAGGCTCCTGTTTGCTCTATCCTCTTATCACTGTTTATTGTTGTCGGTCTTTTTAACTTTAACCATGTGAGATGATCTTTCCTTTTGCTTTCATTTGTTTTAAACTAAATTTTTAAATGAAAAAACTAATATGTTCGTATATTAAAAATGAAAATTGTGCAGGGGCACCTGGGTGGCTCAGTCGGTTGAGCATCCAACTTTGGCTCAGGTCATGATCTTGCAGTTCGTAGGTTCGAGTCCCACATCCGTCTCTGTGCTGACAGCTCAGAGCCCGGAGCCTGCTTCCAATTCTGTGTTTCCCTCTCTCTCTGCCCCTCCTCTGCTCACATTCCGTCCCTCTGTCTCTTAAAAAAATAAATAAATGTTAAAAAAATACAAAAGAAAAAGTTGTGCAAACAGCGTATAATGAACAAGGCTTCCTCCTATAATACAAAGTCTTGTATGTATTTCCAGAAGCTAAACATATACACACACATACACACTGCCGCGGACTGAATTGTGTCCTCCCCAATTCCTATGTTGAAGCCCTAACCTTCCAATGTGATTGCGTTTGAAGATAGGACCTTTAGGAAGTAATTAAGATTAAATGAGGTCATAGGGTGGGATCTTGCTTTGATAGATAGGGAGGATCTCTTTACAAGAAGAGGCACGGGGAGCTCACCCTCTCTCCCTGCTGTGGGAGGACACACTGAGAAGGTGGCTATCTGCGAGCCAGAAAGACAGTTCTCCCCAGAACCCAACTATTCTGGTTCCCAGATCTCGGACTTCCTGCCTCTAGAACTGTGAGGAAATAATTTTCTGTTGTTTGAGCACCTGGCCTACGGTATTTTGTTATGGCGGCCCAAGCTGACTGATGCACACGCACAATGTAAATGGGTAACATGCACAGGAACGTGCTAAACACACTCTTCTGGTTGGGACGCCTGGGTGGCTCAGTCGGTTGGGCATCCGACTTCGGCTCAGGTCATGATCTCATGGTTTGTGGGCTCGAGCCCCACGTCAGGCTCTGTGCTGACAGCCAGCTCAGAGCCTGGAGGCTGCTTCAGTTTCTGTATCTCCCTCTCTCTCTGACCCTCCCCTGCTCACGCTGTCTCTCTCTCTCAGAAATAAATAAAAACATTAAAAAAAAAAAACCCACACTCTTCTGGCACTTGCTCCTTCCCCCCTTAGTATCTAAGGGCTATTCCCATCCGGGCATACCTACCTCATTTGCTTGAGTATTGATCCAGTTGTGTGAAGGTCCTATAAGTGATTTGACTGGTGTCCTCTTGCTGGACATTTAGGATGTTTCCAGGCTTTTGTCACTACAAACAGCGAATGTCTTCACTGCATGTGGGGAGTATATCTGTAGGANGTTCAGTTCATGGGTTCAGGCCCCATGTGGGGCTCTGTGCTGACAGCTCAGAGCTTGGAGACTGCTTTGGATTCTGTGTCTCCCCCTCTCTCTGCTTGTGCTCCGTCTCTCAAAAAATAAATTATTAAAAAAATAATAATAAATAAATAAATAAATGAATAAATAATCATCGCTTAATAACCTCCTTTCCTGTCTCTGCCACTATATCACCTCTCTACTCCCTTTGCTACTGAACTTTCAAAGTACTTGTCTACATCAGGGCTCCCTTTTTTTCCCCATCTCCTGTGGTACAGCCCACTTCACTCTGATTTCTGTTCCACCTGCCCCTCCACACACACACACACACACACACACACACACACACCACTGAGTCTTCCTTGGTGAAATAGAGTGACTTCTTGCTGAAGCATTCAAAGGACATTTTATTGCATTTGACAGTTGACCCCTGTTCCGTTAGCATCCACACTACTACAGTCTTCTGGTGTTCTTCCTTCTTGACTGTCTCCTGACATTTCATGCATCTCGACCTGCCTTTAAATGTTAAAGTTACTTGGAGCTTAATTCCAGATTTACTTCTTTTTTTTTTTTCATTCTGTTATCTCTCCTCCCATAATCATATCCATCACCATGGCTTCAATGGCCACCTGTCTACTCATGACTCTCAATTATGTATCTTCAACCTAAATTTCTCTCTGGAGGCCAGATTCATATATCCAACTGTCTCCTAGATATCTCCACTAGTATGTTTCACAGATATCTCAAAGATGATATGCCCCTATAATGGCATCCCTGCTCTACACTCCCTTTGAAACTCCTTCCCCTAAATTCCCCATCTTGATAAAATGGCACCCTTATCTACTCCACTTTCTTCACACTCGCCCAGCCACTACAAAATCCCCCTGCATTCCACTTCAACATCTCATAAAGGTATCCACTTCTCCCTGTCTCCAGGGAGCCATCCTCATTTCTCACCTGGATGACTGAAATAGCCTTTCAGCTGGATCCTAGCATCCATTCTGACCCCCATCAAATCTATTCCCCTTGAATGCAGCCAGAATTATCTTTTCAAATGCAAATCTGACGAGTCCTCCCACTGTTAGAAACTTGCAGTGCCTCCCCCTTGTCCTTGAGTGAAGCCCCAAGATTTGTGCCTGGCGTGGTCCCTGCCGCCCATCCCAGCTTCAGCCCACTCCCTTTCCCTATCACCCAGCAGGCTTCCCTTAGAACCTGACGTTGCCTTGCACTCTCTCCCCCAGCTTTCCCCCCACGTTGTTGTAGTTACTGTCTCTACTGCCTCCAGAGCCTGTAATTCCCTGTTCTTCTCCCAGATGGCACTTACTTCCATTACAACAAAAAGTATTTGTATTCATCTTCTGTTTAAATTTTTTTATGTTTTATTTATTTCTGAGTGAGAGAGACACAGCATGAGCAGGGGAGGGTCAGAGAGAGAGGGGGACAGAGTCTGAAATGGGCTCCACGCTCTGAGCTAACTGTCAGCACAGAGCCCAACGCGGGGCTCAAACCCACGAACTGTGAGATCATGGCCTGAGCCGAAGTTGGATGCTAACCAACTGAGCCACCCAGGCGCCCCATGTATTCATCTTCTGTTTAATGCTTGCCTGTTACCTTGGAATTACAAGCTCTAGGAGCATGGGAACATTATAGATCACAGGGGTCAATAAACATTTTCTATAAAGCGCCAGAAAGTAAATATTTGAGGTTTTAGATATGTGGTCTCTTCCAACTACTCCTGTCTGCTGTGAGAGTATGAAATCAACCATAGACAATATAAAAACAAAAGAGCTTGGCTGTGTTCTAATAAAACTTTATTTATAAAAACAGGCAGTGGGCCAGATTTGGCTATTGAGGTATGGTTTGTTCACCCTGATCTATATATTAGTGACCACTGTGCTCAGAGCTGACACTTCTTTAATACACTTTTATATGCCAGACATGGTTCTAAGTGCTTTCCATATATTCATTCATCTAATGTTTTGAACGACCTCATGAGGCAGATACTATTAGTGTCCCCATTTACAGATGAGACAGGCACTGAGAGCTTGCCAAGCACACTTAGCCATGGAGTTAAATTTGTACCTAGGCAATCTGGCCCCAGAGTCTATGCTCTTAACGCTCTTAGCTGGTGAGTAATGTATGAACAAATGAGCAATTAAATGAGGTTGGGGTATGAAAATCTTCAAAAAGTAAAATACTAGAGGCTTGAATGTTCTTATAGATTTCTTGCAGGAAAAGTTCTCCTTCAGTGGGACAGTAATGTACCAAACCAGGTGCTATGGCAACTCCTCTCACCCTGAGCACCCCCACCCCTCCTGACCCCAGTCTGCAGGGTCTGGGTTTGGCTAGTACAAGCAAGCCCAAACTGCTCAGTTCTTGGTCGGCGTGGCCTCTGCTCAACGGCAGTTTCAGAAGTGGGGAGCCCGGAAGTCACCTGGAATTCACACTCCTACCATGTCACCTTTTGCTTAATTGTCCTTACCTTTGTCCAGTCTCTGAGTTTCTCCCTTCTCAGCTGAGAAACAGGGAGCGAATGGGTTAAGACATTGGGGTTTTGAGTCACATAGAACATATTCAAGTTCGGCTTCTTTAGCATCACTTTTTATGTCTATAAAAGGCAGATGGGAACAGTACCCATCACTTAAGGTAGTGGTGATAATTCATTCAATGAGAGTAAGACTGTACTAAACAGTTCATAGATGCCAGTGATTATCATTGCTGTTCTTCTGGTACAGGGGAAGGCAATAAGGGACAGTCAAAACAGCACAGGCTTTGAGGGCAGATGAAGCTGAATTCAAATCCTAAACTGTTCCCTACTAGCTGTATAACCTTGTGCATACCATTTAATTTGGGGGGGGGGTTGGAGCCTGTTTCAGATTCTGTGTCTCCCTCTCTCTCTGACCCTCCCTGCTCATGCTGTCTCTCTCTCTCTCTCTCAGAAATAATTTAAAAAAAAAATTATTCATAGGTAATTCGGCTGGGGGCGGGGGGTTGATGCTTGGGTGGCTCGGTCGGTTAAGTGTCCGACTTCAGCTCAGGTCATGATCTCATGTTTATGAGTTCAAGCCCCACATCGGGCTCCATGCTGACACCTCGGAGCCTGGAGCCTGCTTTGGATTCTGTGTCTCCCTCTCTCTCTGCCCCTCCCCCGCTCACACTCTGTCTCTCTCTCTCTCAAAAGTAAATTAACGTTTAAAAAAAGGAAAGAAAAAAAAGATAATTCAGCGGGTCCCATGCCACTTAAATTTCTAGAATATTTTGGGAAACTGGCATAGGGTGGCAAGCCTTTTTTCCCTCCAATATAAGGACATTAATAATTTTTTAAAAGTTGATTTATTTCTTTGAGAGAGAAACACAAAACGTCTTTAAAAGAGAGACACAGTGTGAATGGGGTGGGGGTGGGCGGGTGGATTCCCAAGCAGTCTCCACACTGTCAGCACAGAGCCCGAAGTGGGATTCGAACTCACAAACTGTGAGATCATGACCTGAGCTGAAACCAAGAGTCGGGTGCTTAACCGACTGAGCCACCAAGGATCCCCAATAATTTTTTAAAAATCTAACATTTATTGTCACCACTGTTTTATAAATGAAAATACTCCATCCCTCCCACCCCCCAAAAAGTAGGAAGGCTATAATCTGCAAATAATAAACTCACAACAGTGTAATTGTTTCCCTTCACTCATTTCCCGCATTTGTAGACGGGCGCTCATTCGAAGCCTCATTTTTCCCATCAGTAAAATGGAACAGTAATACATACATATGCACTTGTGCACTGATCTATTCGTCATGCCTGGCACAAAGCAGGGGCTGAGGGGCTGTCAGCCCCCTCTCCTGGTTTTCTTCTGGAGCTGGTTTTGCCCTCACTCCATCTCCTCCTACTCAATTCCCTTCCTTCCTTTTTTGACCTCTTCTGAGGCCTAAGAGAAGGAGGGACCAGAAAGAGCCACTGCATCAGATCTCAAAGGACTTTATTGGGGGGCCCCGGGGCAGGGGGTGGAAGGGTGTTGACATGCACAGGTCCTGGCGAAGGGGGGAGAAACTCACTCCATCTAGCACGATGTAAGGAGTCCAGGGAAAGGGGCTGGTTTTCCATCCAGGTCTTTGAATGGAGTGCTCTGTGGCTAGGCAGGGAGTGGGCCCCCGCTGGAGGGCAAGGTCTGTGAGGGAGATTTTACTATCTCTGGAAACAAAAGGACTTTTGTGTGTTATGATATCTGGGTGGGGTGGGGCGGGGAGAGGGGAAATGGTTTATGGGAATGAGAATGAGATTCTATGGGGATATGGCGGAGAGAGAGATAAACCAACACGTGGAGTGATAGGAACAGAAAAAGACAGGCTCAGAAGAAGTCAGTTCTCTCAGGCCAGCTTTGGTTTTGTACTCCATCTGGGCGCTCAGAGAGGAGTCAGACAGCCTGCAGGGCACATCAGGACCTGAGCTCCCACCTGAGTGCCCTCGACGACAAACTGTGCAGCCATCAGTAGGTCACACCTCTTCTCTGAGCCTCAGCGTATCCATCTGGAAAAGGGGGGCTTGAACCCTGTGGTGGCTCCAGTAACAGTCAATGGGAGTGAACCACAAGTCCTCTAAGTTTGGCTGTTACTGAATGAATGAAAGTGGATTTCAGGCTAAAGATCGTTTAAAAAATACCCTTCACTAGATGGACAAAGATGTGGGTTTGGGACCTGAGAAGTGGCCATGCAGCTCCCTCCAGCCCTGGCTCTCTGAGCACTGAGTCAATGAAAGATGCGGGCGTCTTTGCTGGAAGTCAGAGAGAAGAAAGCTGTAAGAAGAAAGAAAGAAGGCAAGAGGTTGTTTTCTTCTGGCACATGCTAGACATTTGGGGAATAGAAGGAGTCAGGAGGGAAAATTCAAATCAGTGGAGTGAGCTCAATTATGTCCTTTAAAAAAAACGATTATTGCTTGACCTGGTCTTTGGGAAGGGATCCTCCGGGGGAGAGCCAGAGGCGCTGCCAGGGCCCAGGGAAAATTTAGAACCACAGGAGCCTATTGGATTTGAGTCCAGAGAAACACATGTTGCTACTGCAGGCGCCTTGGTAACTTGGGGGACAGGCAGAACATGGCCGCCCCATCTTGTATGGTGCCTCGCCGATCCAGTTGCCCCTGGAAGAGAAAAGGTCCCAAGGAGACGGGGACAGAGAGTTACGTTAGCAACGTTCACACAGGTTTCCAAATCTCAGCACCACCACTGACTGGCTCTGTGACCTTGGGCACATCACATCTGTAAGCCTTCGTTTCTTTATCTGTAAAGCCAGGAGAAGACTTCTCTCTCTCACTAGGTCGCAAAGAAGATCAAATAAGGGAGACCTCTGTGTGTGCACCTAGCACCGCGCCTGGCAAATAAGTGACTCTTCAAGAAGTGTTGGTTTTCTTATTTCCTCCACCTCACCACCCATCCCCGACTCAGGCAGCTCTGAGTTCTGATCTTGGATTCTGTCCAGCTGGTAACAGAATAAACCACCTCATTTCTTATGAATAAAATAAATACATGAGGGACACCTGGGTGGTTCCGTTGGTTGAGTGTCTGACTGTTGATTTCAGCTCAGGTCATGATCTCACCATGGTGAGATCAAGCCCTGCATCAGAAAGGAAATCTTTTTTCTCCAAAGGCGAGTGTTGAATGATTGTAAATAAAGTCAGCCAAAGTGCTTAGAAAGGTATGCATTTCTGGTTTTATACGGGGTTCACTCACTTATTCATTCAACAAACACTTCAGGAGCAGGCAGCTATTGGGCATCAAGACTTGTGTGAGATGCTATCAGTCCATAGTTTTCAAAAGGTGCTCCCGGAAGTTTGGGGGCAGGGGAAGTGGAGACACCTAGGGGTGATGAAACAAAAGTCATCATTTTTTTAAATTTTAATTTGACCACTTGGGAAAAAGTTCTGCTTTTTAAAAAAGGGAGTTGAAATCAGTGTAGTAAAAGGATATAGAAATGAACTAGGTCTATTTCTAAGTTTATAACCTACTTATGATCATGGCCACTATTTATTCAGCATGTACTATGATCCTCTGTGAGATGGGTAGGATTAGCCCTATGTTATGTATTTATTTTTTAATGTTTATTTAGTTTTGAGGGGGTAGGGACAGAGAGAGAGAGGGAGGCAGAGGATTCAAAGCAGGCTCTGTGACTAATGGAGAGCCCAATGCGGGGCTCAAACTCCAGCTGTGAGACCATGACCTGAGCCACACAGGTGCCCCCAAGATTAGCCCTCTTTTAAAAGAGGAGAGTGAGGCCCATAGAGATGAAATGCCTTATCCAAAGTCTTCATATGCACACGGTAGAGCTGGACATTAAACTCAGATTTACTCACAGTAGTAAGCATCAACATATATGCTGACATTATCATGAGCCCGGGGTGTTACCTGGGTCAGATCACTTACCTCTCTCAATAATAATGAGTAGATACTATTTTATTCCCATTTTGCAAATGGAGAAACAGGAATGGAGAAGTTAAATCACAAATTTGAACCCTGACACTCTTGACTCCAGAGCATAAAAATCTTAACAGTTATACTGTTAATGTTCAATGCAGCAAAAGTTTGATGTATCAGCAAATTGGAACAGTCCCTTAAGCTGTTAGTAACGAAATTTCTTTGTATTTTTGTATCTGATAAAGCTGGGCTGATACTTTGTTAATAGATGTCACCATTAACAGATAAATAGCTTGAGAATTTCTGGTCAGACTACCAATGACTTCCAGAACATCAGAATAATGTTGTAGACAGAACATAGGACATGAGGAGCACATGGGTGGCTCAGTTGGCTGGGCTTCTGACTCTTGATTTCGACTCAGGTTGTGATACCATGGTTTGTGAGTTTGAGCCCTGCTTTGGGCTCTGTGCTAGCAGCATGGAGCTTGCTTGGGATTCTGTCTCCCTCTCTCCCTGCAGCTTTCTCTCTCTCTCTCTCTCAAAAATAAATAAAAATAAACAAACAAAAAAGAACACAGGACTTGGAATCAAGACTTGTGTTTCGAACAGCTCTGCTACCTTCTGGCTTTGTGACTTTTGTTAATTACTTAACCTCCCTGATCCTCAATTTCTTACTCTTTGAAAAAAGGGAAAAAAATTCCCAGTATACTTCCCATTTTTTCTTCCTTCTTTCTCTTTCATCTCTTCAATGAGATAACAAGGTGAAAATATTTTGTAAATGGCTAAGGGCTACTTGAGAGTAAAAGGTGGTTATCAGTACGTAATTTTGAATTTCTAAATATTATGTTTACTTAGAATTTGTTCTTGTGATTTTTTTTTTTAATGTTTATTTAGTTTTTCGAGAGAGAGAGAGAGAGACAGAGTGTGAGCAGGGGAGGGGCAGAGAAGGCAGGAGAGACAGAATCCCAAGCAGGCTTTGGGCTCTGGTCAGCATAGAGCCTGATGTGGTGCTCGAACTCACAAGCCATGAGATCATGACCTGAGTCGAAGTCAGACGCTTAACCAACTGAGCCACCAGGTGCCCTGTTCTTGTTTTTATATGGGAGTCTGTAATGTTGGCAAATTTGTGTAGTGTACGACAGATGGAAGCTTCCATTCCTCTTTCTCCATGTTTCCAAGGGGCTTACATACGAAGGCCACTCATGCCCTCTCTCCCACCAAGCTGATTGGAGAGTCTGGAGGAAGGAACTGAGCCTGCTCTTTCGAGCCTTCCTTTCTTTTCCTTGGGAGCTGTCTGGCTGCAGGGAGCGTGTGTTCTCCGCTACTCTGTTTCCTGTGACAAGCTGGGAGGGGCCAGCAATGCACTTATGGGAAGAAGACTGTGGTTGTCAGGGGTCCCCAGTCCATCGGTGTGCAGGTCTAATTCAAGAGTGAGCTATTTGCAAGCCTGCTTACATGGCACATCTAAACCACTTTCTCTACCATTTTTTTTTAATGTTTTTTTTTTTTTATTTCTAGGAGAGAGAGAGAGAGAGACAGAGTGAGCAGGGGAGGGTCAGAGAGAGAGGGAGTCACAGACTGAAACAGGCTCCAGGCTCTGAGCTGGCAGTCAGCACAGAGCCCGACGCGGGGCTCGAACCCACGAACCGCGAGATCATGACCTAAGCGAAAGTCGGACGCTTAACCGACTAAGCCACCCAGGCGCCCCCCAAATTGTATGATATTGAGGTTTCTTTGAATCCTGCCCATTCCGCCTTCAGGGTCCACCCTTGCAACCCCCCACCCCACCCCCAGCCCTCTGCCTCGGGGCTACACTTACTTAATGGCGTAGTTGCAGACCAGGTACACTGCCTGATGCCAGGTGTTGCCCCAGATGTTGATGCTGCCACAGGTGTGGAGGGCACAGCCCAGCCGATTGGAGGATGCCCACACCATCTGAGGAAGGACAATGACAGTGGAGGCTTTGAGAGGGACTCAGGGGGGCCCAGGCTCCTTGGCACTGGGAGGCTCCTGGCTGTGGTTCAGGGTGTAGGTATTAGGTGAGGTCTCTCTGGGGAGGCAATGTGCCTCCTGTTCCTGGAGACAAACTGTGCTATAACGTTTCTCAAGGTTGTTGGTTTTTGTTTTTTGTTTTTTGTTTTCTTTTTACTACAACCAACAGTAAAGAATGAATTTTAAATTGTTAGTGCACACCACACACACACACTTGGAACAAAAGTTTTGCAAACTCGTATTTAATCTTTTCACGTGTGATATATGCTAATATTTTCTATACTGTTCTATTAATTTTGTTTCTTTCTTTGTTCCCTAGTGACTACTGTTTGAAAATTATATTGTGTTAGAGTTAAAACACAAACTTGAAACAGCCTTGGATCAGAATCTCAACATCACTAGTATATGACTTTGACCAAGTCACTTAACCACTCTGTGCCTCAGTTTCTTTGGTAAAATGAAGGTAATAAATAATGTCCTCTGGGGTATCAGAAAGGACATTGTTTACAGGCCTCACATTTCCTAGAGTGTCTCAACTGTAGACTTTTGACATTAACTCCAAACGAGTCACAGAGAGATGGACAGACTGAAAGAAAATATTGGTCCTGGGGCGCCTGGGTGACTCAGTTGGTTGAGTGTCTGATTCTTTATCTCAGCTCAGGGCATGGTCCCAGGGTTGTGGGATCAAGCCCTGAGTCAGGCTCCACACTGAGCATGGAGCCTGCTTAAGATTCTCTTTGCCCCTCTGTCCATCTCTCCTGTTTATGCATACTCTCTCTCTCAAAGAAAGAAAGAAAGAAAGGAGAAAGGATAAAAAAGAAAAGAAAAGAAAAGAAAAGAAAAGAAAAAAGAAAAGAAAGAAAATATTGGTCTTATGATGGGAATTTTTGGTCCCATTATATCCTCCCTTTCATTCCTTTGAATCCTCTGATCATGTGTACTTATATCCAAAACTGAGAACATTCCTGAGTTGGAGATGCATGGGGTCAAGGGGCCACAACTTTGGAGGAAAGATATAGAGAAAGCAAAGAAGCAAATACATCTTTATAACTGATAACCAACTTCATTACTTTCTAACCTGACTTTCAGGCGAAAGAAACATTTTCTCCCCCTCCCATGAATGCATTTATCTAGAGTAGATTTTGAGGTGTCATATCACCACGGTAGTTTTCAATTACCGGCATGTTTTTGTGAGATTGACGGTGATGATAATGGACATGAAGAATTGACTGAGAAACTAACCATAGAAGACCAAAGCCAATAATACAAATATTAGCTAATATGAATGAAAGCATGGGCTAGTTATGTTATCTCAGTGCATTTTTTTTTACAAGAGCTGATTCTTTTTTTTTTCTTTTAATATTTTTTTATTTATTTCTAGGAGAGACACAGAGAGAGAGAGAGAGAGACAGCGTGAGCAGGGGAGGGTCAGCGAGCGAGGGAGACAACAGACTCTGAAATTGGCTCCAGGCTCTGAGCTCGAAGTCAGCACAGAGCCCGACGCAGGGCTCGAACCCACGAACCGCGAGATTATGACCTAAGTGAAAGTCGGACGCTTAACTGACTAAGCCACCCAGGCGCCCCTCTCAGTGCATTTTTAAATAGCGTTACTATTACTCCCATTTTACAGTTAAAGGAATTGAGGATTAGAGCTGTTAAGTTTATCTCCCAATGTCATACGATACTCAATGGTAGAACTACAATTCAAACTCAGACATCCTGAGCTAGCCAGCAATTCTTCCCCTTATGCAATACTGCCCTTCTCCCCTGTTTATGCATACTCTCTCTCAAAAAAAAAAAAAAAGAAAAGAAAAGAAAAAACTATTGGTCCTATGACGGGAATTTTTGGTCCCATTTCCTACACTATACGGCATTATAGTTTTATGTGTACCAGGTTGTAACATACTCAATGTTAGCGCCCAAAATATACTACATTTTTTGTCATTTTATTTTACCACTTTTTTGAGATAGCGGGGTTCTGAGAAGATAGAAAATACTACAAAGTGTTTGGACTTATTGAATTCAAAAGCAGTCTTGAACTCGTCAGACCACACATCGCCATTCTGGGGTCAATCAATCTGGTCAGCCCCCAAGAGACTCAACACAAGATGCAGTCAGCTCAGTTCAACGTACACACAACTTTCCAGGAATATGCTTATCATATGAGAGGAAGTCCATAGGGCCTCTTTCCTACTTCTTCTTCTTCTTTTTTTAATGTTTATGTATTTATTTTTGAGAGAGAGAGAACACAAGTGGGCAAGGAGCAGAGAGAGAGGGAGACAGAATCGGAAGCAAGCTCCAGGCTCCGAGCTGTCAGCACAGAGCCCAATACAGGGCTCAAACTCACAAACCGTAAGATCATGACGCGAGCTGAAGTCCGACACAACAACTGAGCCCCCCAGGCGCCCCCTCTGTTCCATTTCTAATTTCTGTTCCACCACACTCTTTCTCTTCTAGGCTCCCAGGATTTGTGCTCCCTCAGCCCTTCGTCCCGACAAAGCGCTACCTGAGTGTAGTGGGAGCAGACAGGGCCGCTACAGCGCCAGGGGCAATGTGGGCGACAGTCTCTGGGGGCCGGGAACGAGTAATGTCGCTTCTCCTCAGACCAAGACTTCGCGAGGTCCACCACGGAGCGGTGCCTGGGGAGGCAGAGGAGAGGGAAGAGAGGTGGGCTGGGGAATGGAGCAGCTGCTCTGCTGCCACCCTGCTCGGTGGCCTTGTCGAGTGACTGAGAGGACGAACAGCAGAAGGTCACTCACCGGCCAGAATGGATGGACAGGTTCTGGCCCACGTGTCGCATCAGCTGTGAGGGCCCGTGGGCCCAGATGCACTGGGTGGCCCAGGCCTCGGCAGACCTGGCCAGCCGCTCGTCCCAGACCTGGGGAAAGAAAGGCCATGAACTT
>NW_027530193.1:511409-520260 GCF_008692635.1 Crocuta crocuta | reverse complement strand
CCAGCCGTGTCCAGAGACCTGCATTGTCCTGGTCCCGTTCCTCCTCCGTCTCCTTGGAACCCTGCACCAAATCCCTTTGACAATTTGGAAACTAAGAGTCGGAGGAGGCCTATGATGTCAAGGTCAACAGCAAGTCCGCACCAGAGCCAAGATCCACACCCTGACCTCCCACTCCTCTCGTACCCTTTCCCCCAGGCCCGGCCACTGGACTTCAGGCTGGGGGCTCTCTGCTCTGAGCGGGCTCCATGGTGTCTGTGCGGGAGTTCCTAACAGTCCCTGGAACAGTCCCTGGAAGTGGCTGCGCCCAGAGTGATGAGGAGGGAACTGATTTTTTATGTTATTTATTGTATTTTAAAAATGTGTTTATTTTAATATTAAGCATTTTGAATTCAAAAGGCTTTTTCTGAACAGTGAAAACAGGCACAAATTTAATATGTGAGATGCCCGAAGGAGGAAAAGTGGAAAATCTCTCATCTTAATCCTAGACTGGCTCCCCTAGCTGTCAGCTAACCAGACCTATCAGGTCTCTGGCTGCTCTCACTCAACCAAACAGATTATCTCCATGGTTATTTCACATCAACACATAAAGAATAACCCCCTCCTCCCTCCCTCCTAACAGCTTCATAATTTCCCAATGTGTGACTGCCCCAAGTTTTATAGCTTGAAAAAGGATCACTTTAAAAAAACACCAGTTTCCTTCCACTCTGACTTCCTAGGATTCTCTGAGATATTATTCACTCATTCATCTTATTTGTTCACTCGGCAAATATTGAGCAATATTTCTAGGCACCCAGAACTGAGAGTCTAGCAAGGAAATGAGACATTGAAGATCATTAGGATCCCAGTGGGTGTGAGAATGCGAAACAGGGGAGAGGAACTTTTGGGGACGCTGTGGGAGAGAAAGGATTCCTTGAGCAAAGGGTGCTTAGACAGATACCTGTCCTGCGGGCAGGAGCCAGCTAGTGAAGAAGCCACAGGGTTACCAAGAGAGGGGTCCCAACATGGTCCCAAAGTTGTTCAACTCACACTCTTAGAGAATGTAGAGGAGTATTTTCTTTCATGCACCAAAGGGGTAAAATGAGGGAAGGAGCGTGCTAACATCAAACCCCTATTCATTGGGCTGTTTAGCTTTCTCTGTTCCATCATGCATGCAGTAATTAAACACTTGTTGGGATGAGTGACTTACACACACGCTGGTGCACAATAAATGTGTCATTGTTTGAAAAATGGAGGACCTTCCATGTGTCAGCCCCTGTGCTAATAAATGAATGAGTCAGTCAATGAACAAACAAATGACTCCCCCGCCTCTAGCTGCCTGCCATTCTGGCTCCTATCCCCACCCTCCCCCAGCACCTTGTTCTTACTTGACACTATAGTATCCATATATAATTATGTTGTGGATATTTGTTTTCTATCATCCCCATATCCACACCTTTTCCGTCCTGTTCTCAGCATATCCACGAAGCTTAGCATAGTGCCTACCTCTGAGCAGCGGCTGGTACCTAAGTGGATGGACACATTGCAAAACCATAGGAAGCTGCAGGCTGTTGAGTGGCACATGCTTGTCTTGGGGGGTGGGGAGACTGGCAATCTCTTTCCCTAAAGAAACCTGTGGGTGGGCTAGAAGCCTATCACTCCAGGCTGGTTGGAGACAAAGGTCCTGGGGGAGGGGCTGTGATAAAGAGAAAGGTCCCCTCCTCCACTTGAGAGTCTGGCTTCTGGGAGGCTGGGGTGACAGCTGCTGGCCCTGCCTCCTTAAGGGAACATTTCCCAGCTTCCTCAGCTGGTCAGCTGCCGGTTTTCTTCAGCTTGAGACCCCAGGTGCCAGTCCCCACTGATCCAAACTCTCCCCCCACAGGCTTGCTGAGTCCTGTCTGTGAGTGTCCACCAGACCCCTACCCCCCCCCAAAGAGATAATAGCATGGAAAGCTCCAGCCACCCACCCCCTGCAGACCCCCAGCAGGGAGCCAAAATCCTTAGGCAGGGTAATTGTGTTGGTTAAGACCACAACCTTTAGCAGCAAGCGGGCTGACCTGGGTTAGAATCCCAACTAGATGACCTTTGGCAAATCTCTGCATCTCAGTTTCTTTATTTGTAAAAAGGAGATGACAATTCTCACCTTGAAGGCAGAGGAGTAGCCTCAGGGTTATGTGTAGGTTATGCGTAGGCACACAGTACATGCTCCATAAATAGCAGTCTGCTGACCCCACTTCCCAAGAGAACCTGTGCACCTACCTTAGTGTTCTCATCTATAAAATGGGTAGAGTAATCCCTGCCCTTTCCGCAGGACCCAGACACCCAGATACTGGCTAGTGGGGCCAGGCTGGCAAATGGTCCAGCCCTTCTAGAACACACAGAGTTGACTGACATTTGCTGGGAAGGGCACAGGGGAGGGTGTAGGAACTCACCATATACTCCATGTTGGCCGCAGGTGGGTGCACACTGGCCCGGATGTGGTTGTGATAATCCAGTAAGGCACTCATGTCCCGGGCAGAGAGGTGGCGCTTCCGCCGGTACCGGGGCACCCCCAGGCCACTCAGGGGCCACACGGCCGTGCCCTCGGTCTGGGCCAGGGCCAGGGTGGCATTGGGCATCAAGGCGTTCACTGTCTGGCCTGCCCAGAAGAGGAGGCCTGCCAGGCCCACGGTGCTGGGCAGCAGGGGCATTGCTGGCTGGAAGGGTCATACGTCACCTCGTGCAGTCAGAGCCGGCTGCCTGGAGGAGGTGGACATGAGGACATCAAACCCTGAGTGTTCTCCTGCATCGCCCCCCGAGGACTCTAACCCCTGGGAACTGGGCAAAGATGTCCTGACTCAGCTCTAGTCCTGATGCCCAGCACCCTGTCCTTCCCACGCCAGTGGACCCAGTGGATCGGGTGACAGATAGACCTGCCGAACAGTAGTCAATCCTGTTCAGGCCACGTGATGCAGATGGTGCTGCCACCTTAAAGTCAGGGCCCCTCCCAGCAGCCCAGGAGACAGACGCCGGGCCTGCCCAGCCCGGACACCCTCTCCACCGGTCCTCGATGCCCTCAGAGGGCAGGGCCAACCTTCCCCAGGGCATACCGCAAGGCCCTGCCATCCCCGAGTTGCTGTATTTTGGGGGTTGAGAGTGAGACACAGGAAGAATCAGGTGGCAGAGGAGATGGAGGAGGAAGAGGCCAAGAAAGAGAGAAGCAGAGAGGAAGAAAAGCGAGAAGAGACCAAAGAGACATCTGAAAAAAATACAGAGAACAGGGATGAAGGAAATCAAAAGGTGGAAAGATAAGGAGAGAAGGGGAGACGGTGATGGGGAAAAAGAGAAAGAACATGTGAGAGGCAGAAGCAGAGGGAGAAATTCTGACGGGAAAGAAGAACAGACAAGATGAGGGAGAAACAGAGTTAAAGAGAAGGAAGCCAGCGGGAGGGCGCGTGGGGGACAGCACGCAGCAGGCTCCCCGGGGCGCGTACCCAGGCCGGGCAGCCCAGGCGGGGTGCAGCGGGCGCCGAGGAGCCAGGGGCCTCTGCAGACACCCTGGCCCGCCTGGCAGCGCGGCGACTTTAACGGTCCCCTGGGAGCTGATGGCATCTGACGTCCGCGCCCCACAGCCCCCTCCCCTTCCAGCCAGGCCAGACTTGGACCCGAGGCTCCGCCTGCCCATTTGTGGGCTTTCCTCTCCCGCCCTCTGGCGCCTCTGCCGGTCCTGCGTCCCCCTGGGGTGTGCGCGGCGGGGGCTGAGCGGCTGGGTGGGATACAGATGTGACAGCGGCAGGGACTCCAGGAGGAAAGAGCACCCCCACCTTGGAGACCCCAGATAGAGAGGCTTTCCTCTGTCTTCCCGACTCCAATATTAAGGCTGCCTTGCTTTGGAGAGTATTCTTTGACTGTTTTCCCTACAAAGCCGTCCAGCCTCAGAGTAGGCAATTAACCTGGTCCCATCTAATGAGCACCTACTATGTGCCAGGCCTGGGCTGAGTGCTTTACACGCACAAGTTCAGGCAACCCTCAGAAACAGATACTGTAGCTCCCCGTTTAACAGATGAAGAAACTGAGCCCAAGAGATGAAGGGACAAGCCTATAGTCAAGCCAGCCATCTGCAATAGAGACAGGATTCAAATCCAAGTGTGACCCCAGAGCCCTGTTAATATGTAAAAAGGATACCATTTTCTGGGTTTCTTTGTTGTTGTTGTTTTGTAAATTTTTTCTTTTTCTTAATTTTTTTTTTATTTATTTCTAGGAGAGAGAGAGAGAGAGACAACGTGAGCAGGGGAGGGTCAGAGAGAGAGGGAGATACAGACTCTGAAATTGGCTCCAGGCTCTGAGCTGGCAGTTAGCACAGAGCCCGATGTGGGGCTCAAACCCACGAACCGGCGGGAAACGCGAGGTCGGATGCTTAACCAACTAAGCCACCCAGGCGCCCCTGTTGTTTTGTAAATTTTTTCTAATGTTTTATTTATTGCTGAGAGAGAGAGAGCTCGCGCATGAGCAGGGGAGGGTCAGAGAGAGAGGGAGATACAGAATCTGAAACAGACTCCAGGCTCTGAGCTAGCTGTCAGCACAGAGCCCGACGCAGGGCTCAAACCCACGAACCGTGAGATCATGACCCGAGCCGAAGTCGGACGCTTAACCGACTGAGCCACCCAGGCGCCCCCATTTGTTTGTTTTTAAGGATGCCATTTTTTTTTTAAACCAAACCAACATCAATGCACAGGAAAAAGCCCAGGAGGATGTTCACCATCAGGCCACTCGAACATCGCACCATGCAGCCTAATGAATTAAGCTATGGATCTGGGTTCAAATCCTCATTATTTCGCTCACTAACTGAATGTCCTTGAGCAAGTTGCTCAGTCATTTTGTGCCTCGTCTGTAAAATGGGAGTAATAGAGATACCTACCTTCTGGCATTGTTGTGAAGATAAAACAAATGAACATTTGTGGAGCTCTCAGAACTATGCCAGCACAGTGTGTGCTCTGTGCGTGTGTGCGTGTGTGTATGCATGTGCGTGTGTGTGCTGGCACAGATATATGCACCAGCATGCAGATGTCTATACGGGCATGTGCGTATGTGTGTCCTCAAAGCCCCTTTGGTCTCTGAGTTGCTGTATTTCTGGTTAAGACAGGAGTTTAATTTCTCCCCTCTGATTATTTGCATTCTTTACAAATAACAAGCAATGCTTTTGTAATGGAGGCGGTAGACTTACAGGAAGGGGGATTATATTAGAAAATACCAAAGCATTTGTAAGCCTCAGCCTCCTCTTCCAGTGACCTCTGAGAATCCCCAGGCAGGACTCAGTCTCGGGGTCCCCAGCCGAGCCAGGTGGCAATGGAGCACTGGGGGCCGGGGTTCTCCCCAGCCACATGGAATTCCTGCCCGGGGCAGCCGCCCAGCCTCAGCCTCCCAGCCCAGACAGAGCCTGCTGCCAAAGCACACATCTTCCTGCTGGAGTGGCTGCCTGCTGGGTGCTGGCGGAGGTGCTGGGGGTGCCGACCCTGACCCAACAGGCCTTCACCACCATGCCAGAAGGACAACGGAGCTCGGCTCCAATCTAGCCCCATCTCTGCCTCCAGAGTGCTGTGTGTCCTGAGGTAAGGCCCTATCCTTCTCTGGGCCTCGGAAGTCTGGTGAAAAAAGCTGGACTAAGGGCTCATCTGCCTCCGGCCGGCCAGGACCCACGGCACCCAGGGGGAGCTCTGCAGCCTAGGGCAGGCACACGCCAACAGTCCCGGCCCTTACAAACCCAGGAGTGCCAGCGATTAGGCCCCACTCTGCCAGCACGCTCAGCGGACCGTCTTCTATGACTTGCACACGTGTGGAGCTTCACATCCACGATTCACTGGTTTCCACGGCTGCCTTTGAGGTAGTGACCCCACCCATGGCACAGCTGGGGAGACTGAGGCACACAGAGCTCAGGGACTTGTCCTAGGGCCGGGAGCCTGCCTGTGTGGTAACTGGGGCTCTGCAGCAAGACATCCTCCCATGTTTACAGAATGCACGTGCCTCCACTGGGCACGCACCACACAGACACCCCCACAAGCGCATCCTCCTCCCGCAAACCACATAGACGGCTCATTGCCCCAGCCCCTTACTTAGGTCCTTTTCTACTGTGCCCCCTCTGGTGCCCTGGCACAAATATGCAGGCGCTCACCCTTTACACATTTAATCATATGAGAACATACAAGCTGTCCCTGCTTGCTCCTAAGTCAGTGCTCAGCACTATTTTAAGCACCAACCTGGATGAACTCAGTGAATCTTCAGAAAATCCCTATCAAGTTGGTACTGTTATTGTCATTATACCCATTTTTATACGCACGAGGAAACTAAGTCACAAAGGGCTGAGTCACTTCCCTGGGGTCGCATACCCAGTGGATGGCACAGACGGCTCGGGTACCCGGCAGGCTGGCCACGTTGCCTCTGCACAGACAGACAGACAGACAGCTCCACATGCAAAAGCACCATCTCCTACCACGCACGTTCACACTTCTGCAGAAACCCAGAAAATTGCACAGGACAAACACACGGCAACGTCCCCCGAGCTGCTCCGCCAGGTGGGGACTTCTCTGCTGCCCTCCTGGTCTGACCCTGTTCCTGAGTTCCCTTCAGCAGGTTTTCAGCAGCAATGGTGGGGGTGGGGCGGGAGAGAACCAGGGATGGCCCCGATTAATGCCCTGGGCCGGGATCTCACTTTGGGGTAAGGACACCTTCTCACCCCTGGATTTTGTCATGCTGGATTCAGCTACTGCTTCATCCTCATCCCTGTTGGAATTCTCTCCGGGCTTGGGCAAGCAAAGGGGAAATTCGTCTAGAGAGTAGACGTATGTGAGGCAGTATGGCTCAGTGGCTAACAGCACAGCTCCGGATCTAGACAGCCTAGGTCCGTGGCTTACCATCTGTGTGACTGTGGGCAAGTTACTGAACCTTTCTGTGCCTCAATTTCCTCATCTATACAATGGGGCTGCCTCACAGCACTGTTGTCAGGATAAAATGAGTTAATGCATCTGAAGACACTTGACACAGAGTAAGCAGTCAATATGTTAGCCTTAACAATAGCAATAACCATCCACAGTGATTAGCTCATACTAGGTGCCGGGCACTAAATGCTTTAGGGGCGTGATCTTATCTCAGCCTTGCTCCAGCATCATGGGTGAGGAATCTGAATCCCCATTCTATAGACGAAGTGAAAACTCAGAGAGGTTAAGTAATTTGCCCAAGTTCACACAGCTAGCGCCAGGAAAATTGGATTCCAGAGCCAGGTCTCTTTGATCCTCACCCCGTAAAGTTGCTTTGGAGTAGAAACTGCAGGACAGAAGTCTAGTGTTTGTGGAAGCAGACTGAGAGCTTCTAGGTCCCTCATTTGCCAGTTGAGGAGAGAAGTTCAGAGAGGTTAGGTGACTTGTCTAAAGTCACACAGCAACTGGCAGACTCAGGACTGGAACTGCGATCTGCATCACTCTATATCCAAAGGGAGAGAGGGAGGAAGTTGAAAGGAGGGGAATACATGTGAAAAATAACAGTGATGATTCAGACTCTTCAACACTTTTCAGGTCAAATGCTCCAGATTCCTCCAAAAGATGAACTAAGAAAATGCAAGGGATGAGGGAGGAATCAGCAGAGATTTAAAAGATACACATTTTTTAATATGGACAAGACTAACCTCTAGTGTTTAGGGATGTGTACTCGGGCGATAACACTATAGAGAAACACAAAGAAATACTTTCAAAGTCAGGCTGTGATCAGGCCGGGACATTTGAGGGGTTCCTATTTCTTGATCTGACCGGTGGTTACAAGAGGTTTGCCGTTCGCGTTCCCTTTCTGTTTTGTGTGACTCTCTGTGTTTGTTTTATTTTACAACAAAAAAGGCTTTGAAAAAAAGAACAGCAGTAGTCATTTATACAGTGACATCTTCCGTTACCACCTTAACCATGCATGAGGGTTTTAATCACCTTTTAATAGTTAGTGGATGCAAGGTTCAAAGAGGGAGGCAATTTGCCCACAGTCACACAGCAAATAAGCCTGGGAGCCAGGACTCGACCCCTGTCCTGTGCTGTGTCCCTGCAGCACAGTAGTGGTGGGGCCCAGCAAGGAGGGCTGGAGAGGCCTCGTGACAGATGCAGAGAAACTGGCTCCTTAGAAAAGAAAGCACGCTCAGAAGCACCTCTGGGCTCCTGGCTGGCGTCCTGCTCTCTCTGCAGCCAGATGGCAGTGCCACCTCCTTGGCAGGTTACCCAGAAGGGGGCAGGATGGTCTAGCACTGGGTAAGGAGCAGAGCTGTGGTTTCAGACACGTGACCTGGCTCTGAACCCTTTCGAAGCCTCAGTTTCCTCATCTATAAAATGGGAACAATAAAGAGGCGCTACTTTATTTGGCTATGATGAGAAATTCAGTGTAATATGAAGCACACAAAGCAAAGTTTGTTCAGTGTTAGCTGTTAACCTCCCCAAACAGAAACACGGTGTGATTCCATTGACACACTGGGCAAGAGCAGGTAAAACTAATGTAAGATAACAGAAGTGAGAACAGAGGCTACGCTGGGGGGTACTGACCGCGGGGGGCAGGAGGGGGCTCCCACTGAGGGGCTGTACCTGTCTTTTACTTTGATCCAAGGGTGGATCAAAGGTGGTGGATCCAAGGGTGTGTGTATGTAAACATCTACCTAGTTGTATACCTGAGATTTCAGCACTTAAAATTAATTACACTTTAATTTTAAAAGTTAGAGTTACATATGGGTAAAAAAGCCTTTGTTTAGCGTAAAGAAGTTCTTTTGACAAGTATAACATGAAAGTCTTTATGTGAGAAAAAACACACACCACCAGAAATATTCCATTCTTGTCTCCCCAACAACACATCTTTCCTTTGCCCAGACACATCAATACCG
>NW_027530193.1:506253-511050 GCF_008692635.1 Crocuta crocuta | reverse complement strand
CCCCCACCGAAATCCCCACCAGTCTACACACATGCCCAGGGGCCCCGATATCAATACAGACAAAGCGCCATCCAACAGACCGGACACATCTGCAAACTCCCACTCAGCCCCACGGCACATCCATCTTCAAATACAGATGCTTCTCCACTCTGGGCCCATGGAAACACGCCCTCTGTGCAAACACACAAACGGATGCACACAAACACGCCAAGCCCATAGCCCAAACTGACTCAGTGAGGAGATTCGTGAGTCAGACTCCACCACTTCCTTACCCTAGAACCCTCTGTAATTCTTCTGCACCTCAGTTTCCTCATCTGCAAAGTGGGCCCAATGAGATCTTCTCTCATGAAATAAAATCCAATTGGAAGGAAGACAATGAGCAAATAAGCGCTTTGAGGGAAGGAGCTGTGTGCTTTGTGTCTCCATCTTCAGTTAACTCACATCACACTGCTATTAGTGAGCTTGAGTATGTTGTCAGTTCTCACCAAATTAATCTTTAGATTCAATACAATCTTTTTTTTAAATTTTTTAAGTTTACTTTTTTTTTAAAATATTTTTATTTATTTCTAGGAGAGAGAGAGAGAGACAGCGTGAGCAGGGGAGGGTCAGAGAGAGAGGGAGACACAGAATCCGAAACAGGCTCCAGGCTCTGAGCTGGCAGTCAGCACAGAGCCCGACGCGGGGCTCGAACCCACGAACCGCGAGATCATGACCTAAGCGAAAGTTGGACGCTTAACCGACTAAGCCACCCAGGCGCCCCTTTAAGTTTACTTTTGAGAGAGAGATAGAGATAGTGTGAGCAGGGGAGCGTCAGAGAGAGAGAGTCACAGAATCCGAAGACAGGTTCCAGGCTCTGAGCTAGCTGTCAGCACGGAGCCCGACGTGGGGCTGGAACCCACAAACCGTGAGATCGTGACCTGACCTGAAGTCGGATGCTCAACCGACTGAGCCACCCAGGCACCCCCAATCTTTTTTTTTTTTAAGGACATGATTTTAATAGTGTTTACGTAGTTATTTTATGCAACTTATGTAGCTTTTTTTTTAAGTTTACTTATTTATTTTTGAGAGACAGAAAGCACAAGTGGGGGAGGGGCAGAGAAAGAGGGAGAAAGAGAATCCCAAGCCGGCTCCCCACTGTCAGCACAGAGCCCGGATGGAGCTGAAATCAAGAGTCAGGAACTCAAGTAACTGAACCACCCTAGGTTCAATATGCTCTTCACCAGGCTTCCAAGTTTTCTGGAGGAAGTTGGCAAGCTGATTCTAAACTTTATGTAGAAGAGTCACAGCCTGAGGAATGTTAAGACGTTCTACCCATTGAAATGTTAGTAGTATGTGATGATTAAGGAGAAGCAGCAACACGAGTCAGGGTGAAGGTGGGACAGAAGGTCGGGACCAGGGCAGCTGCACATGGACTGGAATGGCTTGGGCAAAGGTTCTGAAGCAGGCAGGAATTTGGTGCATGTGGAGAACTGTAAAAAAGGCAGGTTCGAGAAGACTCCGGGGGTGGGGGGGAGAGGNGGGGGGGCGGGGGGGTGCTGGAGGGGAGAGCAGCCCAGGGCTTAACCCTTTAGGGAAAGGGAGCACCTCACCCTAGTCCAACCTCTTAGGAACTGATTTCTCAGACTCCCAGAACCTTGAAACCACCGGAGTGCCCTTTAAGGGTCCCTCGGGTCTACCCTCCCCAGATTCCCCCACTAAAGATTCTAAGCAGGGTCTGCCCAGGAGCTGAGCCAGGGAGCCCCTCCCCTCCGGGTGAGGGTGTCAGAGAGGACTTGACCCCTCCAAAAGAGATTGGGAGAAGCTGGAGGAAAGGGCTGGCCAGGCGCGCGCTTAAGTGGGGCTTGGAGGGCGCCCCGTGTTCCTGCGCCCTGGCGCGCAGTCTCTGCATGAGGCCATGGCTTCTTGGTTGGAGGATTGGGGACTCCTCCTCCGGGGTGAGCCTGGACAGCTGCATGGCCAGGTGTGCTCGCGGAATTTGCTGTGTCGCCGGTCGCTGCAGCTGGAGCGGAAAAGCCTCTGTGTCAGCTCCCCCCTGCCTGGCCACCACCACCGAGGCGCCCCACATTCCTGCTTGGGGCGCGGAGCCCCGCGGCCATATCCCGGCTCCAGACCCTAAGAATTCATCAGGGCGGGGCGGGAAGGACCAGGGGAAGACTCTGTGCCTGAAAAGTGAGTCAGACTTCTCATCCGTTTAGTGGGGACAGTGACACTTTACTGTGCCTGTCTCACAACTTACTGTGAGCAAAGATGAGGGTCTTTATTTCAGGGGTGACCATCTATGGTGCGCCTACTGTGTGCACACCTAGTACAATAAGGTTTCACTTATTTATCCCGGCAACAAAGCTGGCAGTCTAGTGTTCTCATTTTTCAGATGAAGAAACAGAGATAAGTGACTTGTCCTAGGTCACATAGAATAAATCCTAAGTCTAGACTTGAACCTATGTCTGCCTGGCTACGTTCTTAACCAACATACCACATGGCTGGTAAACCTTACCAACTGTGCCAGGGGTAAACTTTGCAGAGTGCTGTGACCCTGTGAGTCTTCTTTTTGTCAGGCCAGTGAGGTCAGAGCGATAATCCCCAGACCTAGGAGCAGTGGGGGCTACTGATTAAGTGCTTCACCCTGTGAGGCATACTTTACCTGGTCTGAATCCCAGCTCTGATGGCCTGCTGGCTGTGTGAACCTGGCTAAGTTTCTTAGCCTCTCTGTGCCTCAGTCTTTGCAGAATGAAGTAATAACAGTACTTACCTGTGTGGTTGTTGTGAGAAGCAAAAATGTCAAATACAGTAAAGCATTTAGTGCAGCGCCAGACACTTAGTTAAGGTTCAATAAAACCAGTTCTTCTTAGAACCTAGGTATTTTATTCCCAGTTTCGTGTTCCTTTTTAAAATATATACCATCGGGGTGCGTGGGTGGCTTAGTCGGTTAAGTGTCCGACTTTCGCTTGGGTCATGATCTCACTGTTCGTGGGTTCGAGCCCTGCATCGGGCTCTGTCCCGACTGCCTGCTCAGAGCCTGGAGCCTGTTTCAGTCTGTGACTCCCTCTCTCTCTGACCCTCCCCTGCTCATGCTTTCTCTCTCTTCTAGAAATAAATAAAACATTAAAAAAAAGTTTTTTAAATATATATACCATCTCATAAATTGTGAAATAGAACACGTGTACTAGATTTATAAAATATTTTTTATTTATTTTTAAAATTTTTAATGTTTATTTTTGAAAGAGAGAGACAGAGCATGAGCAGGGGAAGGGCAGAGAGAGTGAGAAAGAGAGATCAGGGGAGGGGCAGAGAGAGAGACACAGAATCTGAAGCAGGCTCCAGGCTCTGAGCTGTTAGCACAGAACCCGAAGCGGGGCTTGAACTCACAAACTGTGAGATCATGACCTGAGCCAAAGCCGACGCTTAACCGGCAGAGCCAGCCAGGCGCCCCTAATCCATTTTTTAAAAGTGCACATCTGACTACCCCCTGGTAAAGAACTAGAACACTGTCCCTACTCCCTCGGATCCCAGTGCCCTCCCTTCATCCTATAGGTAGCTGTTCAACAACACTGGGGTACTCGGTTCCTTTCTTTTCCTTCTAGTTTTACCAACATTCTTTCAGACCCCAAAACCTCAGCCCTGTGACTGCCTGAGATAGGAGAGTCTGGGGTCTGCAGGAGACTCTGGGCAGAGGAGGGGGCGGGGGGGTCCCAAGCAGCTCCTCCCAATGCTCTCGCTCGCTCTCTCTGTGGCCTGCAGATGAACAAAGTTGGATCCCTGTGCTCCTGCATCAGCCTTTCTGACTGTCCCCACACGATTGCAGCCAGGGGTTGTGTGTGTTGGGGGCGCGGCCAGAGGATACAATCCCCTCGAGTTAGCAGCCTGGCCTCTGGCAGACACAGGCTTTGTTCAGCTGCCTCACCCCAGGGAGTGGCTGGTCGTCCCCTCCGGCCAGAAAGAGGTAGCCAGAGGTTAAGAATGGGGGAGGCATTGCAGAGGAGAGCTCAGAAGGAAGGAATTGGTCCTGTCTGGCCAGGAGCTGGGGACAGAGCGGCTGCCCGCTGGGAGAATTGCCGGGCTGTCTACCCCTTCCCCCAACCCAGAGTGAATTATTTCACACACACCAGCTAACAAAAGGGCACCTGCTGGTCGCTCTTCCTGGAATGATCGCTTCCCGCTGTTTTTCTGGACAACAAGCTTCAGGGGTTCTTCAGATGTCCACTTAGATAGAAATCATCTCCTTCAAGAACTCCTCCCTGACCCCTCGCTGGCCCTCTGGGGTCTTCTCAGTGGCCAGAGAATCCTCTACTTAATTCATTGTCATTCTACTGTAGCTTCGTTCAGACTTTATGGACCAGAAAATCCCTTTCCTGGTGATTTATAATCTTGGGAACCTCTTAAGATTAAAAAATTATAATTTCATCATCTCTATCATCTCTCCTCAGTTTATAAAAAAGCAATTTAAGTTTAAAATAACTTCCTTTACATCAGCATATTGACAAGGATTCACTAATTTATTTAAGGACAAAAAAAGAGTGCTTGGTAAGTGCCAGCCATGGTTCTAGACACTTGGGGTGCATCAGTGAACAAGAAAGACAATGTTCCTTGCCGTCTGGAGTTGACATTCAAGTAGGGGAGACAGAAATGGTAACAAGTGAATAAGTAAATTATAAAGTGTATTTTTAAAAGTCTATTTATTTTGCAAGAGAGAGGCAGAGAGAAGGAGAGAGAATCCCAAGCAGGCTTCGGGATGACAACGCGACTCAGGATCCCCACTTGGGGCTCAGTCCCACAAACTGCAAGGTCATAATCAGAGCC
>NW_027530193.1:500794-506026 GCF_008692635.1 Crocuta crocuta | reverse complement strand
CTGGATTTTAACCACCCGAGCCACTCAGGTGCCCCTAAATTGTATTTTTATTTTTAACAGGGTCTTTAATGATACTCCTAATTCATAAAGGCCCCCTATTCTTTGCCATTTAATCAAGTGATTCAGGCCAATATACTTTAAAACAGACCAAGATCATGGTCCAAATAAAGATTTCTTTTCCAATGAAAACAAACACTCAGATTTTTTTTTTTATTCTACTCTGGCAGAATGTAATCTCCTTATAAATCAGTCGCACTACAGTTATAAATGTATAATTTATACATTTATAATGTTATAAAGAAGAAAAATTCTTTATGAAAAGGCAGCACAAACTTATATTTTCTTTTTAAAATGATTTTTTAAATGTTTATTTATTTTTGAGAGAGACAGAGTGTGAGCGGCGGAGGAGCAGAGAGAGAGAGAGACAGAATCCGAAGCAGGCTCCATGCTNCTACTATATATATGTAGTTTATAAACTACATATAAGTATATGCCTGTCCAGCCTGGCTAAAGCATAATGGTAACATCAGATGATTTCCATGCAATCATTCCACAGAGTTAGTGATTCTGCCTCCAACTAGAAAAATTGTGTTTTTAAAGGGCGATAAATCTTTGGTTATTAAGGAAACTCACCTTCTCAACACATTGGCAGTCCTAACATCTAACCCAACGCTTGGTTCATTGGCAAGTTAATAAATGTTGCTTGGCTGAGTAAATGAAAGATTATCATCTTCACTAGGTTTTAAGTTCCTTTAGGTCAGAGGCCATTTGCTTGTAACGGGTACTTGCTGACTAGATAAGGAAGGAAGAAAAGCCAGCAAATACGCGGTACCGTGGAAGCAGGTGGGGCAGAACCCTGGAAACTGTGGTCTTCTGACACCCTCTGGTGGGGAAGGGCAGGGCATTGTCCTCCGGGGCCTTAAAATCTCTGTTTTTCAAACTACAAATCCCCACCTATTTGAGTTGTAAAATAATTAAGGGGGCATGACGAGCCTTTCTAAAACTTGAATTTGTGACTAAGCAGAAAATAGGAGAGCGCCCCGCACCTAGCAGAGGCAAATTCCATCATGAACTGTCATAAAGCTATATTTATAACTATGTCTATTTATCTATTAGCATGTATATTCATTCATATGTTACACAGCTATTTTATGTGTTTACTGGATTACAGCCAGTGATTTGTGGATAAATATTTAACAACTAGCTCTCTAAGAAAATGTAAACGTATGTATATACATAGGTTTTTCATAAAGCTGTCTTAATATAAAGAACGTGTAGCATATAATTTACGAATAATAAAATATACAAATATTCTTCACTGTAAATTTCATATAGTAGATTGATTCTCACACAACACTTTCATTGCTTTTTGCTGGACTCCTGTATCTGTAGACAATTTATAGTTTCAATTCAACCATACTTAGCAAATGGAGCCATATCTCAATCTAGACAATCAACAAGCCAAATAAAGCCCCGGTGTGTAGTTATTGGTGAAAAGGCTCCCAGCATGGATGGTTTCGAGCCACCAGTGTGATGCCATTAAACATGTAGTTGGGAAAACTATAAGCCGTACAGACACAACCGATGTAAGTAACCCCAAGAGCACAGGTAATAAGGACAGGTAGTTAAGGTAGGTAATTAGGAAATAACGAGTTTTGAATATTAATGTTGAGTTGCATTGTTAGTTTACATAATGTAATTTTATTTTATTTATCTTTCCTTTTTAAAAAAATTTTTAATGTTTATTTTTAAGAGAGAGATAGAATCAAGAGCGCAAGCAGGAAAGGCAGAGAGAAAAGGAGGCACAGAATCCGAAGCAGATTCCAGGTTCTGAGCTGTCAGCTCAGAACATAATGTTTTATTTATTTCTAGGAGAGATAATAAAACATAATGTTTTATTTATTTCTAGGAGAGAAAGAGAGAGAGAGACAGCGCGAGCAGGGGAGGGCCAGAGCAGGGGAGTCACAGACTGAAACAGGCTCCAGGCTCTGAGCCGGCAGTCAGCACAGAGCCCGACGCGGGGCTCGAACCCACGAACCGCGAGATCATGACCTAAGCGAAAGTCGGATGCTTAACCGACTAAGCCACCCAGGCGCCCCAACATAATGTAATTTTAAATAATAAGTATGTTTAACAATCATCTTGCTGTAACAATCTGTGGTCATAGGCCTGTATGAGTTGGCTCCAGGACACCACTGAGCTCACAACATAAACATATATTTCCTAATATGGGTTAAGAAGAAAGAAAGAAAGAAGGAAGGAAGGAAGGAAGGAAGGAAGAAAGAAAGAAAGAAAGAGAGAGAGAGGAAGGGAGGAAGGAAGAAAACTGCTGTAGAGACTTATAATGTTCAGGTCTGGGTTTAGCCTAGTCTTCAAAATTCTCCAGGCTTGAAGCTACATTGTCTTAGATGGAACAAATCCGTATCCTTTCTACAGAACTACAAATGCTGAAAGTCTCAGGAGGTGTATTTTTGAAAGGTCACTTGGGTGATGTCTAGCGTCTGTTCACCCAGGACTCTTTCTCCTTTTCCTGGGGTGGAGGGTCCGCATCTGGATTTTCGCTAATGGAACTGCTTTAATAATATCCAATTACCTCCGTGTTCTTGCCCAGTATGCAGTTTGCAGTGGAAAGTAACAATAATTGAGCATGTGCTAACCTTGAGGAGATAGAGGAGGTTTCAGATACTATTTACAAGCTGCCTTCACAAGTAGCATCTTTCTGGCTGTGTACCTTTCATTCTCAATCATGAAAAACCAAACTAGTGTGATCACCAGTATATCTTCTTTTTACGAATGTAACTTTTTGAAGGCCCAGAGACATCTTGTTACAAAAGGACCTCGATGAGATAAATGTAACTTACAGACATGAAGATCATCTTGAGATGGTTCTAAGGAATTAATGCTGCTGTTCTCGTTAGTTTATTAATTCCCCGCATGCGAGACTTTTAAAATTTTGTTTTTATTTTTTGAGAGAGACAGAGACAGAGAGACATAAAAACAGAGGGAGAGAGAGTCCCAAGCAGGCTCCACATGGTTGGCACAGAGCCTGACATGGGACCCAATCTCAAGACTGTAAGTTATGACCTGAGACGAAACCAAGAATCAGACACTTAGCCAACTGAGCCGCCCAGGAGCTCTTCTGCATGAGAGATTTTAAACATCAGTCCATTATAGGCATAAATAAGGCCAGTGTCTCCCAACTTTGGTAGATATCCTTGAATTTAGGGTCATGAGAATATTTTAGACAGCCAGTGATGATGAATATTTTAATATAAAGGTTTTATTTGTAATACAATAAATACAATTGACACACAGAATCCATAACTTCAAGGATATTTTTGCTTGGGAAGCTATTTGGTAGGTATTTAGGTTTGAAACGTGTGTTGTTCAAAGAAAAGCTTTAAGTAAATAATAGTATTGGTGGTATATGGACATAGCAAAAGCAGTTAAGGTAGCTGTAATGGCCTGAGTTGTGAGTCTCAAAAAGATGTGACTTAACCTCTGGTACCTGGGAATGTGAACTTATTTGGAAATAGAGGCTTTGCAGATATAATTAAAGGTCTCAAGGTGCGATTATCTTGGATTTAGGGTGAACCCTAAATCCAAGGACTATTGTCCTGATAAGAGACAGAAGGAGAAGTCAGAGGGGAGAAGGCTGTGTGCTGATGGAGGCAGAGACCGGAGTTATACAGCTAAGAGCCAAGAAATGCCCAGGATTGCAGGCAGTCACCGGAAGCTGGGAGAGAAGCATGGACAGGAATCTCCCTCAGAGTCTCCAGAAGAAACCAACCTTGCCAACAGCTTGGCACTTCTGGTGTCCAGAACTGTGAGAAAATAAATTTCTGTTGCTCTCAGCTGTTTGTAGTAATTTGTTACAGCAGTCTAAGGAAACTGATACAATGGCAAAAAAAAAAAAAAAAAGCCTCAAGTTTGAGAAACATTGAATTAGGCACCCAGCCATGCTGGGGTGAGGCGTTTAGCTGTGATAAACTAAGCAACTGAGTCACCAACCCTCTCATCTGATCTTAACGCCCAGAGTCCAGCATTTTCACCCAATACAGTAGTTTGTTTAAGGTTGTAAAAATCCAGGAACTTAACATTTGAATTGAATAATTATTTCCCGCATTTTAAAAATAAAATTAAATCTCATGTCCCTATACCTGGATCATCATAATGACCTCGGGTTCATAAACTTAACTCTTGCGAAGGATTGAGTTCCTCTTGGCTCCCCATTTACGGATGAAAAAACTAAGGCGCAGATGGACGGTGTCGCCAAGCTTCCAAAAGAGACTAAATGATGCTGTGACCACTGTTGTAATCCCTACAGTACTAATGACATTCATTCTCCCCCATATCCAGCAAATACTCCCGGGGCCCTTTTTCCCAGACCCGGAGAAGATTCCGAGGCTGCCACCTGGCGGCGGGACTGGGAGAAGTGAGAGGAGGACCGCGGCGTCCCGCAGCCGACGCGCTGCAAAGGCCGCCAGTGGCCAGGAGGGGGAGCGCGAGCGCTCCGCGAGGGGTGGGGCTCGCGGGCGGCGCGCGTGCGCACAAGAGGAGGCACAGCGCCTTCCCGAGAGCAGGGCAAGACTGTAGGAGGGAGGACAGCGGGAGGCGGACGGTGGCCGACGAGGTCCGGCATGGAGCAACTGGAGTGCTGCGCGAGGTTCCTCCGCGGGACGCTGGTGCGAGCGGCGGTGCGGCGCTACCTGCCCTGGGCGCTGGCGGCCTCCATGCTGGCGGGCTCCCTCCTCAAGGAGCTCTCCCCGCTGCCCGAGAGCTACCTCAGCAACAAGCGCAACGTCCTCAACGTGTGAGTGCGTCCCGGGTCCTCCCCTGTCCCCGCCATAGCCGACCCGCCGTCGCTTCGTCCAGAGAGCCGGGGCTTAGCTGCCCTGATGGACGAGTCATCGGAAGGGGAGGCCTTCCCCATCGTGACAGGTGCATCTGCACGCGTGTCGCCGACCGAGGGGTCCCCGAATAGCTAGAGTCACTAGCAGTTGGTGTTTGCACGCCCAGACGAGCCAGCCAGAGTTGACTGGGCAGGGAGTGACTGGCAGGCCTGTGTGCGTGTCTGTGTGCGTCTGTCGGGGTGTGGGGTGGGATGGAGCGTTGAATTCGCCACTGTCGCTGCGCCCCCACCTCCCCGTAGAGTTAGGAGTCGGCCCTGGACCTGTGTGGGAGATGCCACCTCCCTCCTGCCTGCTCGTATCAGACCCCACGCTAAGTCCG
>NW_027530193.1:465870-500718 GCF_008692635.1 Crocuta crocuta | reverse complement strand
GCCCCCATGTCCCAGCTTGACAGAATTCCATCACCACCTGTGAAAGATCTGCCTTGTCCCCCTGATCCTCCAACCTTTGCGAACCTTGTCCCGGCCTATGACCGAACTCCCGCTCCCAAGATAGTCCCCGAGGAGTGGAAGCCTCCAGCCTCCGACCTTTCCCCTGGATCTCCTGGGACCTTCTCAGCCACCAGGGCTCATGGCAGTGGCCCAGGAAAGTAAGCCCAGCGGGGCTCTTTGAGACATCTCCTTAACTCCACCCGCTCACGCCTTTGGGTTTTTTTTTAACTACTGGATTTTGAGTTTATTGCACAAAGTCACTGTTGCAGTCTTAAAGGGCAACTCTGAAAGATAAAACTTCGCCCTTGAAGTGGACTTCAATTCTTCTTTAGAATTACAGTGTCAGCAGCATCTCCCAAAAGTCAGCCTAACTTTCCTTATCTACTTAAAACTCTGGTTTCTCTCCCCAGCAGTTTTGTCAAATGCCTGACAGGCTCTGGCTCTGGCAAGATCCTTGCATATCAGTCCCAGGGAAGACGTGAGTGACAGGCTCTCCGTGGTGTGTGAGAAGCCTTTGGAACCCAGGAAAAAGTCATCTTGTCCTTGGCCCCCCTCCTTCCTCGCCTATCGGTGGAGGCCCGGCTAAGAATAGATGGACGATGAGTGTGGTAGTAGCCCCAGGTCTCTTGCATGTGTGTTTCCCGTGGCCGGTCCCCAGGTCAGCCACCTTTGATGAGCAAGGGGAGGCAGGCAGCTGCCACTTTATCTGGCCTGGGTGAGCTGGGAGCCAAGCGGCTTGGCAGACAAGTCCCTGTTGTGTGTGGGTAACCATAGATTCTGTCGTTTGGTTCCAAGCCTCTGTGCTAATTGGAGGCAACTAGTGAATCATTGGCTCTGGGAGGGATTTCAAAAATTGCTTGGCCTCCTCAGCTCTAGTTTTATAGCTGAGGAAACTGAGGCCTGGAGAAGTGTAGTAACAAGTTGAGTCAAAGTCAGGATTTGAACCTGATCTTCTAACTTGAACTCAAGCTCTGTTCTGAGATCATTTCTGCCATGTAGGAAAAAAAAACCACGGGCTTTGGGGCTGGCCAGACCTTGGTTTACTCTGGGCTTGCTGGAGGTTTGATTGGGACCCTGAACTGTTCTGAGCCTCACATTCTTCATAAAATGGGGCAAGTGAGACCTGCTTCCCGGGGTAATTGGGAGTGTTCTTTGTGTTCACTTTCCCAGAGCCTGGATCACAGACTAAGATCACAGGCCCTGGATTTGAATCCCAGCTGCACCACTTATGACCTCTGCTCGGGGCGTAATACTTGTGTACCTCCGTTTTCTTATCTGTGAAATGGGATAATAACAGTACCTGCCTCGTAGAGTTGGGTAAGGATTACATTTAAAGAACTTAGTCCGTGAGGTAGCTATCTGTAGCTTTTATCAACTGTTCTTATTTGCCATCCCTTGAGAGTCTAGAGACCTGAGTCATGACGTTGTTTCCTCCCCACCGTGTCCCCGCTCTTCACGTCCACTTTCCTCCTCTGCCAGGTATTTTGTCAAACTGGCCTGGGCCTGGACCTTCTGTCTCCTCCTGCCTTTCATTGCCCTCACCAACTACCACCTGACAGGCAAGGCTGGCCTGGTCCTGCGGCGGCTGAGCACCCTGCTTGTGGGCACGGCCATCTGGTACGTCTGCACAGCTCTCTTCTCCAACATCGAGCACTACACGGGCAGCTGCTACCAGTCACCAACCCTGGAGGGGGTCAGAAAGGAGCACCAGAGTAAGAAGCAGTGCCACGGGGAAGGAGGCTTCTGGCACGGCTTCGACATCTCTGGCCACTCCTTCCTGCTGACCTTCTGCGCCCTCATGATTGTGGAGGAGATGGCTGTGCTGCACGAGGTGAAGACGGACCGAAGCCACTGCCTCCACACCGCCATCACCGCCCTGGTGGTGGGCCTGGGCTTCCTGACCTTCATCTGGGTGTGGATGTTTCTGTGCACGGCCGTTTACTTCCACAACTTGTCCCAGAAGCTGTTTGGCACCCTGTTCGGTTTGCTGGGCTGGTACGGGACCTACGGGTTTTGGTATCTGAAATCCTTTTCCCCAGGACTTCCTCCCCGGAGCTCCAGTTTGAATTTGAAGCGAGACAGTTACAAGCAATAAGAGAGAAACAAAAGGGGTGATAGATAGCGGGGCAACAGGTAATGTATTTTTCATTGTTTTTCTCGGCTACTTGACTAAATCATCCGTCCTTCTTCAGCGAGGAAGCTCACCAGGCGGTTTTGGTGAGTGGTGGTGGATTCTGGGGAGGGACTTGAATCCCCACACTTCTTGGCGATGTCATCTTGTGTCACAAACTCCACCCTTCCCAGTCAGTCACTTTTTGTCTCTGGCAAGACTTGACCTTAATCTGGAATGTCCCTTTTGTCTCTAAAGGGCAGAGCTAAGGCTCAGAGAGAGGGCGGAATCCGGAAGGCCTCCGTTGTGTGGCTGAAGGGGAGGCCAGAGCCTCAGCACCCTTCTCTGCTACCTGATTCATTCTCTCCCTGATTCTGGTCTTGTATTTTACTGGCTGATTTAATGCTGTTATTTAATAATATTGCCCTCTGGTCAGCTTTGCGTGAGCATTTATTTCCAGCAGGGTTCTTTATAAAACAACCACCTGCCTGAAAGATACTCTCTGCTTGTGGTATTTGTTTATCCTCAAAATGTTCTATATCACAACTGGCTTGTGATTAGCTACCAAAACAGTTCAACTAGAGTGCCTGCCTCTGTGGCTGAGTATTGGATGATTTTTGCCAATTTTCTGTCTGTGTTGCCCAGTATGTATTGGTCTTTGGAGCAATAAGGTTACTTTTTTCCCTACTATTTTGAGCGAATGCTTTGTTGTTTCCAATAACATCCGTGGGATTTGTTCTTTGTTGGCAAACTCCTGACGATAACCCACAACCTCGATGCTGCACTTTGGCACGTGTGTAGATAGCTTTGAGGGGTTTCTTAAAACACTAATTTACTTCTTATAAACCAAACTCCTGGCTTATGGTATTGAATTCCCCCTCGCTTCCTGGGGCTGTTTTCTCTATTAAGAATAAAACCTGAAAGCAGACATTGTAATAATAGCTTGATGAAATCTAAGCTGAGTCAGAGTAACTTTGCAAAATGGGTACTTGCACTAAAACTTCCCTGACCACACATTAGTGGTGTAAACTCAACGGTGTCCTTCAGACTCGGCTGATAAGTACATTGACCAGTCTGCTGGGGCCCAAAGAATTTTTACATTTTCGACAAGATTATGGTAAATCGGAGGCGAAGGAAAATGTGTCTCATTGCCTCTGATGACAGGAAGCCAACTGTTGGCAAAAATGTCCCTCTTAAATGTCGACACGACTTTGGCCCGCCTTCCTACTTGTTCCACCACTGACAACACAAGACCCAAGCTGGGCCCACTCAGCTGGCCTTGAACTCGGTCTTTCCTTTCCCCTTTGCATACTTCTCAGTGTTCGGCCTTGTCCTTCTGCAGCCTGTCACCTCCACCCACAAAGGTACGGTTGCAGGTCTATGCTAGGACACTCCCCTCTCCCGCCACCTCCACAGGTTGCAGGCTGTCTCTTTACCGTCTCTTTAGGCCTTTTGTACCCAGCCCCTCGCATTTTGGATGATCATCCTGGCAGCTTACTTGATGCTCCTCCTCTCCCCCAAATTAAGCCAGGCAAGCACTACACTTGACTGCCTTAACTCAAGCTTGCATTGTTAGGAGCTTGAGGCCTGGAAATTCTTCAGGGTAAATTGTATTTCATATAAAGATGTATTTCAAATATATATTTGGTATCCCATCAGGCTGCATGTTAATTTGTATCGATCAAAATGTGAGGTGTGATGTGCTGTACGGAAAGGTGGCCGAAATGCTGGCTCTGAGATTTCAGCAGTGTCACCGTGGTGCTCCGGGACGTTGAGAACCTTGACAAGATATGACGGCCCCGTGAGAATTGTATCCCCCTTTGGAGTTTATGTCTGTAAACCGGGGGGTGGGGGTGGGGGGGCTTGTCGAAGGGGTTGAAGTCTCTCCTGAGTTTCATGTTCAGCACCAAAAGGCAACAGGCACAAGGTGACTCCGTGTGTCCATTTGTCACACTTAAGTATTTAAGTGTGACATTTCCCCTTGCAGATCTGATTCAGGCTCAGCATTAAATGAACTCTGTGGAAAGTGTCAGTTATAGACCCTTGTGTATTGAGTGGTCTTCCACCACTTCCTGTTCAGTGTTAGGTCCTCACCTTTTCCTTGGGGACGTGCTCCCTACCCCTGTGTGAGACAGCGGGCTGTAGCTGAAAGAGTCTGGGCTTAGGAAAATGTGAGATGTGGGTTCGGATATTGGCACCACCGCTGAGAGCTGTCTGACCATGGGCAGGCTTCGTGTCCCCATCTGGACAATGTAGATGGTACTGTTAGGATTAAGGGAAATGATGTATGTAAAACGCCCAGCACATTCGCTTAGCAGAGGGTAATCCTCTGTCTCCTTTTTCCTTTACCTAAAGCCTTTAGAACTTCTTGGCTCCTTAGAGGAGGCAGGGGAACTAACATCTACTTTTGAGCACCATTTGGGGTCTGGGTCTCCTGTTGAAATAGTCTTGTGTCATCTTTTGAAAAGTGTCTGTTGTCCCCAGGTGCTGAGCAGGAGGCTCTGAAGGGCATCTGTTACAGCCACGCTTGTTTGGCGCCTGGGCGCTGAGGTGGGTTCACTGATGCCTCATTTTCCCCGTGCAGCTGTCATAGTCTGAGTACCAGATTGTATTTAGAGTTTGGCTCCTGCCACTGCTACGCACACACAGATCGTGTGTGTAAACAAGCAAATTAAGTAAACTGGAGATAATGAAACCCCACATTCCATGTTTCGTGCGTTCCTTTCTAAAACCCTTAAGAAAGCCCCAAACCAGGAAAGCTCGGCCGACTTGATGAAGACGGTATAGCTCTTACTTGAGCTACTCATTATACGAGGGTGTGTAATGACTGTGGTTACTTTTTTTTTTCTCCTAAATCCTATAAACTAAGTATCTGTTCAGTCACATATTTCTTTTTTTTTGGGGGGGGTGGGGGGGGTTGTTTTCCAGTCATATATTTCCTAGCTTGGTTTACTCCTTCCCTCTGTGTCATATCTGTGTCTGAGAGTCCTGAGATCCGAATCAGCCAGATTTGGGCGTTTTCCTGGCAGAAGGAGAAGAGTTGAGCCTTTTGGAAGTAACACTGATGAACGGTTACAAAGTTCACTCCGATGAGGTCGGGTGTGAAAGTGCCCTGTGCCCTGGAGGCCTAGACACATGTGAGGGCCTTCTGTACCCATTGGTGCCTACTCATTTGTCAGCCTCACCTGCTTGGCTCCGCCAGGTAGTGTCTGTTGAAAGCTCCAGAAAGTTCCATGGCTGGAGGATTAAAAGCTCCTCAGACTGCTCCACTTCTCTGTGCAGATTCTGTTGGCAGCACCACACTTTCTGAGTTCGTACTGGGAGCCAGGAGTTGATGGGACAGGCTAAACTCCCTCCCACTGGAGTTCATGGTCCAGTGTCCGTCCCCTCAGAGCTTCAGCTGGGTGCTGGGGTTGCAGAGAACTTGATACATCTGTGCATTTGAGGAATTTTCAGTCTTGTGGACAGAAGGAACCAGCAACCACCATCAAGTGTTCTTGGGGTTTTTTTAATGTTTATTTATTTTTCAGAGAAACAGAGCATGCGCAGGAGAAGGGCAGAGAGCGAGGGAGACAGAACCCAAAGCAGGCTCCAGGCTCTGAGCTGTCAGTACAGAGCCCAGTGGCCCAATTTGGGGCTTGAACTCATGAACTGCGAAATTGTGACCTGAGCCGAGGTCGGACGCTTCACCGACGGAGCCACCCAGGTGCCCCTCAAGTGTTCTGAGTGCTGGGGGCAAGGTCAGGGCCTGGGAACATAAAGCAGGGGACAGCCAGATGCCCTGGGGAATTAGGGAATATTTTCACAGAACATGATCACTTTTTTGGGTCTTAAAGTGGGGAGCAGTTCAGGCAGTTAGGCAGAGAAGAGAGTCCAAGGAAGCAAGAACGGGAGTCCAAGGAAGCAAGAACGGGATGCACAAAGGCACAAAAATCTGCTACGGTGACATTTGTCCAGATGTCCCTTCTCAAGGAACATGACATCCCCCCATTTTCTGGAGCAACAGAGCATGGAGGAAGGCACGGAGGACTGCGGGGTGCCGGATGTGCCCTGCTGTAACATGCAGAGCACTCAGCTAGAAGTGAGGACACCTGGCTTTGACTGGATTCTGCCACTGAGGGTTCTGCTTTCCTGTGTGACTCTGGATTCGTCACTCACTGTCCATGGCTGTCAATTCCTTACCTGATAAATGACGGGGTGGGGTGGAGGGGGAGTGAACTGAGTAATCTCACCAATGTTTCTGCTCTATTCCCTTTCTCTGTTCTGCTTCCCAAGCTNATAGCTCTTACTTGAGCTACTCATTATACGAGGGTGTGTAATGACTGTGGTTACTTTTTTTTTTCTCCTAAATCCTATAAACTAAGTATCTGTTCAGTCACATATTTCTTTTTTTTTGGGGGGGGTGGGGGGGGTTGTTTTCCAGTCATATATTTCCTAGCTTGGTTTACTCCTTCCCTCTGTGTCATATCTGTGTCTGAGAGTCCTGAGATCCGAATCAGCCAGATTTGGGCGTTTTCCTGGCAGAAGGAGAAGAGTTGAGCCTTTTGGAAGTAACACTGATGAACGGTTACAAAGTTCACTCCGATGAGGTCGGGTGTGAAAGTGCCCTGTGCCCTGGAGGCCTAGACACATGTGAGGGCCTTCTGTACCCATTGGTGCCTACTCATTTGTCAGCCTCACCTGCTTGGCTCCGCCAGGTAGTGTCTGTTGAAAGCTCCAGAAAGTTCCATGGCTGGAGGATTAAAAGCTCCTCAGACTGCTCCACTTCTCTGTGCAGATTCTGTTGGCAGCACCACACTTTCTGAGTTCGTACTGGGAGCCAGGAGTTGATGGGACAGGCTAAACTCCCTCCCACTGGAGTTCATGGTCCAGTGTCCGTCCCCTCAGAGCTTCAGCTGGGTGCTGGGGTTGCAGAGAACTTGATACATCTGTGCATTTGAGGAATTTTCAGTCTTGTGGACAGAAGGAACCAGCAACCACCATCAAGTGTTCTTGGGGTTTTTTTAATGTTTATTTATTTTTCAGAGAAACAGAGCATGCGCAGGAGAAGGGCAGAGAGCGAGGGAGACAGAACCCAAAGCAGGCTCCAGGCTCTGAGCTGTCAGTACAGAGCCCAGTGGCCCAATGTGGGGCTTGAACTCATGAACTGCGAAATTGTGACCTGAGCCGAGGTCGGACGCTTCACCGACGGAGCCACCCAGGTGCCCCTCAAGTGTTCTGAGTGCTGGGGGCAAGGTCAGGGCCTGGGAACATAAAGCAGGGGACAGCCAGATGCCCTGGGGAATTAGGGAATATTTTCACAGAACATGATCACTTTTTTGGGTCTTAAAGTGGGGAGCAGTTCAGGCAGTTAGGCAGAGAAGAGAGTCCAAGGAAGCAAGAACGGGATGCACAAAGGCACAAAAATCTGCTACGGTGACATTTGTCCAGATGTCCCTTCTCAAGGAACATGACATCCCCCCATTTTCTGGAGCAACAGAGCATGGAGGAAGGCACGGAGGACTGCGGGGTGCCGGATGTGCCCTGCTGTAACATGCAGAGCACTCAGCTAGAAGTGAGGACACCTGGCTTTGACTGGATTCTGCCACTGAGGGTTCTGCTTTCCTGTGTGACTCTGGATTCGTCACTCACTGTCCATGGCTGTCAATTCCTTACCTGATAAATGACGGGGTGGGGTGGAGGGGGAGTGAACTGAGTAATCTCACCAATGTTTCTGCTCTATTCCCTTTCTCTGTTCTGCTTCCCAAGCTGGTTGTGACTCCTATTTTAGGAAACAACGTGAAAAGAGACTCCTACTCAGAGCTGAGGTGGCAGCTGGTTTAGTGAGTGACAGAGGAGCCCACCTGTGGGTGCTCTTTATCACCCCCACCCCCACTTTTCTCTGCATCCATAGCCTGGGGTAGCTCAGACCTGATTGCACGCGTTCACCTGGACTTACTGGACATTGGGAGCTGAGCCTCATTCCCAGAGGGATGAACTTTAGAAGGCTTACCAAAAAAAAGTCTCTAAATTCGCACCATTTTTGACAGACCACTTTTGCCCAGGGAGAAGGTAGGTTCTGTTCAGAGAAACCCTGTGCAGTGTAGTCACCTTTAGAAATTGTCCCAGAAGCTCCTAAAAACATTCCCTGAGCTTTGAAAGTTGAACACACAGCACAGAAAACAGGTACTGTCCTACCCTGGGGAGAGGGAGGGTAGTAAATTGGTACTGCGTGTTTAGAAGGAAACCTACTAGTGTCCAAACTTAAAACATGTGGGCTCAGCAATCTCTGTCTAGGGTTGTGGGCCGCGGAAAGGGGTGTAGAGGGGGCAAACAAGTATAAAGACCTCATTGCAGCTACTTGTAATAGTGAGAAGTTGTCAAGACCCGTTTAACTGATGCCAATCCATCTAACCAAGTTACGGTAACTTTACTAAAACCACAGTGCAGTTACTGCAAAGAATCAATGATGTGTTTGCGTGGGGTCTGGAGGCAGGGAGACTGCACTCGCGCTGCCTGTCACTTCCAGCTGTGTGTCCTCTATCCAGTCATTCTCTCTGGGCCTCTCTTCCTGGAGTGCAAGGTTGGGACGATGGGGGCTCCCCTCACTCAACGTTCAGGGCTTCAGGATTCAAGGAGTACCGAGGCAGCCAGGCACTGTGGGCGGCCCGGTGTTAATTCAGAGAGACATGGTGCCTTTGGGGGGATGCATCTAGCTGGGTGCAGGCAGTGAATAGAGCCACTCCAAGCTGTGCTGAGCACCTAAAGCACAGTGTGCCCCCGACCTACTCTGACCTTGTCACAGCCCAGGCGGAGATAGTTTTCAGAAAGCGCTTAGAAAAGCAAAAGAGGGAGGAGATTAACATGGACTGCAGGCTGTCTGCCTGCGTTCAAATCCTGGCTCTGCCACATACACTCTGGTTTTGTGACCTGGAGCAAGTTCCTTAATCTCCTGGCCTCAGTTTCCTCATTTGTAAAATGGGGATGGTATAAGTACCTACCTCATAGGGTTGTCATGAGGATTAAATGAATAGATACCTGTAAAGCGCTTAGGATGGGACCTCGTGTATTAGAAGTACCATACGAAGGCCTTCAAGTGCACAGTAAGTCTCTAATGTGCCATCATTACCATAACTTACTTTAACGTCAGGAAAAAGAAACCCCATTCATATCAGCAGTTTAATTTTGATCAACTCGGAGTGACTAAAATGTACAATTAATGAGTGTAGAAGACCATGTCCCAGTGACCCAGCGTGGGAATGGAGCCTCTGAGAGTCTGCAGTCTGTTTTCAGGGTGCACTGAGGGACGAGAGAAGGCCAGAGAGGTGGTATCCCGGAGAGTGGAGAGGAAAGGCCATTGTTCATCTGTGGGGTTTTGGGGGGCAAGTAGATCTCCCTGTCGAGGTGCTGGCTGCTCACAGGCAAGCTAAAGGCTGGCTGGCCCAGCTTGCCAGCTATTACTTTTGGGAACAGGGCTGGGTGCCTTATCGTGGAGCCTGCACTTCCAGTGTCTTCTCTGCCAGGGTGTGGCTGAGGCGTCTGAGTGTTGAGGAGATAAGCAGGTAGAGAAGCCTGGGAGCCACCCCTCATTAGCATCTTAGTTTCTGGAGCAAAGTTGTGCAGGCCCTGCCCAAACAAGCTTCTGTCACCCCCTGCCCCCCCTTCCATACCTTTTTGACTTCCACTTGCATTTCCTGAGCATTCTGTGTCTGCCAGATACCCCCACGCTCCTGGGGACTAATGCAGGGGTGAATGGTGACTCTTATCTGGAGTTAGTAGAAGATTTGGATTGGAGCAAACAGACTGTATTCAAATCCTGCCTGTCCACTCCTCGGCTATATGACTTTAGCCTATAAGTCACTTAGCTTCTCAGGGCTTGTGAAATGGGCATGGGACTTTTCTGCCTCACTAGCCTTTGGGTGGTTTAATGAAAATCATGGATGGGAAAATATTTTATAAGCTTTAAAATGTCAGGCACCTATGAGGACTGCTTATTACTGAAGAGATTCACTTTGTCTAGTGAATGTCTTTCTCAGAAGCCTGGGCACTGTAACTCCTATATGTCCCTAGTAACCCTGAAATGAGTTGGTGTCACCAATATAATTTTTTAAATGCAACATTGAATAAAATTAGTAGCAACTAGCATTGTTCTGATTTTAAAAATCTGGTGCCTGACATTTTTGTTATATTATCTCAACCCTGGCCATAGAGAAAACAGGAAGGTCTTTGGCTTCTAACACAGTTGGTTTCATATCCCAGCTCTGCCACTGTATTAGTCAACTATTGCTGTAACAATGCTTTGTAACAAACCTCCCCCAACGCAATGGCTTATGCCCACAGATGCTCACAGGTAACTGCAACTCACCAACATGAGCGGATCTTAACTAGTGGGCTCTGCTCCAGGCCACAAGCTGGGCTCAGGTCTGTTCTAATTTCATTCTCGGGTCCAGACGAAAAGGGCAGCAACTACCTGGGGCGTATTCTTCTTGTGATGATCCCTGGGGCATAAAAGCCTAAGACAAATTGAACAGTACATTAAAGCCTCTGCTTGTATCACATCCTTCCATTAACATTCCATTGGCCCAAGGTGGTCATATAGGCAAGCCCAGCATCCACAGCACAAGAAATAAAGAAAAGTCTACCCACAGTGGGACAGGCTACAAAATTATATGGCAAAGCCTGTGGATATAGAATCCTGTTAGGAAATCCAGTAACCCAATCTACCCCTTGGACCTTGGGTGCTTAACTCTCTAAGTCTCTGTTTCTTCATCAGTGAAACATAAAAGTCTCTGTTTAGAAGTTAGAAATAATTTATGTGCATAGTTAGCATCCTAGGGCATGGCAGCTATTATTATTATCAACTCCGTTTTAGAAATGAGAAAACTGACGCCTCTAGGCAGTGTGGGCTTAGGTTGCTAGGGAAGGACAAAACAGGTCTTTGGAGATATGTTGGAGTGACCCGAACAAGTGTTCTGTGACTTTGGGAGAGAAAGCCGTGAGCTGAAGAAAATATGACCTTATTGCCCTCCTGCCCACAAATCTGTGAATGATGGAGGGATCTTTTGCAACAGTGTAAACTTTGGGGACGCCCTTTACCACAGTCCAGGTGGTGCTGGTGACTGAACTCTGATAGCCCCACATCCTCTTCATCTCTACTTCTCTCCATGGCACCTCACAGAAGGCTCAGCAACTGATGGATTCTGAGCAAATGTTTGTATATTGATTCTTCTTATCCTCCGCCCTTGGTTCTCTCCATGACATTCCAAGAGAGAATGGGACCAGGGAAAAGACTCTTGGCTTTAGCTTACTCCTAGTGGGAGCCTGACCAAACCAGACACCAGCCCATCTAGGGCCTCAGTTTCCCCATATGCAGAACAGGCGAATGGACGTTCATGGTGTCTTCCAGCCTGGACTTTGAGTCTATGGTTTCCTCTAACCATCTGCCTGTGCCTCTTCTCATTCATTTATTCCTTGTGTTAGAGCCTGCTAGCTGAGCGCCAAGATCTGTTCTCTTCTTCCTTAGCAATATGCTGCCCAACCACAGACGTTTGCAGGCTCCTTTGCAGCTGGGCAAGGCGTTGCGATTACATTCTTACCTATGGAATGTGAGTGGAAGTCATGTGGCCCTCTTCCAGGTATAGGCCTTAAAATATTGGACACATGCTCTTCCATCCTCTCTTTCCCTTCTGATCAGATAAAACCTGGGCCTGACATGCCCTTCAGATGAGTACAAGCATAGGAGGAAGGTGGGGAAACAGCATGGAAGGAGTCTGGGTCCCTGAACAAAGACAGAAAACAGACTCCAGGCCGGTCTATACCACTCACCTCCTTAATGGGGCAAAACTGAATTTCCACTCTCCTAAGTCTTGATTTTTTTTCCCCTCTTGTTAAAAACCACTTTGGGGGGCACCTGGGTGGCTTAGTCGGTTAAGCATCCAACTTCAGCTCAGGTCATGATCTCACAGTTCGTGAGTTTGAATCCCACGTCGGACTCTGTGCTGACAGCTCGGAGCCTGGAGCCTGCTTCAGATTCTGTGTCTCCCTCTCTCTCTGCCCCTCCCCTGCTCACATGCTGTCTGTCTCTCTCTCTCAAAACAAAATAAGTAATAAACATCTAAAAAACTTTTAATAAAAAACAAAACAACAACAACACTCACTTGGTCATTGTAACAATTCTGCATTCCCTGCCTGCTGTACTCCATCTTCTTTTTAAAAAAAATTTTTAAATGTTTTATTTATTTCTAGGAGAGAGAGAGACAGCGTGAGCAGGGGAGGGTCAGAGAGAGAGGGAGTCACAGACTGAAACAGGCTCCAGGCTCTGAGCTGGCAGTCAGCACAGAGCCCGACGCGGGGCTCGAACCCACGAACCGCGAGATCATGACCTAAGCGAAAGTTGGACGCTTAACCGACTAAGCCACCCAGGCGCCCCCTCCATCTCCTTCTTTATTCCCACTTCTCCAGGACTGGCTTACTTGCTCTCCAGGCAGATGCCCTGGGAAAAGCTGTAATGTGTTAGGCATTTGGTGGAGACAGCTCAGTTGGGCATCAGCCTCTCTGCCAGCTCTTCTTCTTCTTTTTTTTTTTTAAATATTTTTTATGTTTATTTATTTTTGAGAGTGAGAGAGAGCAAGCATGAGCAGGGGAGGGGCAGACAGAGAGGGAGACACACAGTCCCAAGCAGGCTCCAGGCTCTGAGCTGTCAGCACAGAGCCCGACATGGGGCTCGAACCCACGAACTGAGAGATCATGACCTGAGCTGAAGTCGGGTGGTTAACCAACTGAGCCACCCAGGCGTCCCTCTGCCAGCTCTTCTAACAGCTGAAGACCCTCCCTGTCTCCAAACTGAGACTGGGGCTTCTCAGTCTTTGCTATGGGAAGTCACCTTAGAATCTCAGCAGGGCCAGACAGACCTCCACCTCTTCCTGCTGGTCAGTCAGCCCCTTCTCCCCTCCGCCACAACCCAGGCTAAGCCTCCACTTACCACTCAGGGCAAAGTCATGTGTTAAGCCCATCCCAACATTTCTATCTCTATCTGGGTAGAAGGACTATTTGTGTAGATCTGGGAAAGCTCCTGGAGCTCCCCATGCCCCCACACACTAGACTAGTTACAACACTGGAAAATGGGTGGGTCATGAGAAGGGTCATGTTTTATTGTGAACTCCTTCAAGTGGTGACTCAAAGTGCCATTTTTCCAGATGTGGCTTCTTTACTAAAGAAAATCAACACAGTGTCTGGCACTTTGACTTCAACCTCTGGTCTGGAAAATGTTGTTCTCTATATAATTTAGTAAGGACCACCCAAAGTCATTTGCTCTTATTGGGCAGGGTAGTAGTTTCTTAATGTGGGGCTTTGTCAGCTTTTTTGTGCTCTGTCATAATCTAATGTATAGAGACTTTGATTACCCTGATGTCCCCAGGACAAAACACTGATCCACTACACTGATGACATCGTGTTGTACCCAGTGAAAAGGAAATAGCAAGTGTGCCAGATGCTTTAGTAAAACCCATGCATGCCAGAGGGTGGTATATAAACCCCAGGAACATTCAGGGACCTGTAGACTTGTTGAAATTTCTAGGGACCCAGGGGTTAGGAAATGTCAGGCTATGCCTTCCAAGTGAAAGAAGTTGCTACGCCTACCACTAAGGTAAAAGCGCTACAATTGGTGGCCCTGTTTGGATTTGAGAGGCAATGTACACCCATTTGTGTGTGCTGCTCCAAGGTAACCCATAAGAGTGCTGGTTTTGGATGGATCCTAAAGCAGATGCAGGCTGCTGTTCAGATGCTCTGAATGACCCAGCAGATCCATATGGTGTTAAAATTGTCTGTGATTTGGACATGGTGTGTGGAGCCTCCAGCCATCCCTAATAGGAAAATCTCAGTACACACCCCACACTCTTGGAACAAAGTCATGTCCTCTTCTGCATATAAAAACCATCCTTTTGCAAATTCATTTCTGGCCTGCTACTGGGCCCTGATAAAGACTGGACACCTGATCATGAGACAACAAATGACTAGGCAACCTGAGCTGCCCCCCGTGAACTGGATGTCATCTGATTGATCGAGCCATAGGCTAGGTACATAGAGAAGCATTGTACCAAGTGGAAGTGAAGCAGTTCAGATGATGTCAACTATTCCTGCCACATCGCCACCTCTTTCTCTTCTAACACCTAAGGCCTTGTGAAGTACTCCCTCTAATCAAATGATGGAGGAAGAAAAAACTAATCCTGGTACCAACTGGAAGTGGATGTTCACAGCACCATGGGGAATGCCCCCCCCCCCCAAAGACATTGGAGGAGGAGAATCCTCACCATGAACAGGACTTCAAGCAGTAACTGTGGTTGTCCACTGTATCTAGATGGAGACAGAAGTCCAGAAAGATGGATCTACACATATTCATGGAATGGATGGTTTGGCTGGATGATCAAGAGCATGGAAAGAGCAAGAACAGAGGATTGATAACAAGGATATCTGTGAAAGGAAGAATGTGGGTGGATCTGTACCCACAGAAAGAGGCACAGAAAGAGGGGATATTTGTATCTCCCCCAAAAGTACTCATTGTAGAGGAGAGTCTCAACAAATAGTTGAACAAAATGACTTGATATGTGGATGGAAGTCATTCCCTCCCTCCAGCCACCCTAGTGCTTGTTCAGTGTGCTCATATACAAAATGGCCATGGTGATCAAGCTAGAGGTTCTAGGTGGACACAACTCCCTCTCAGCAAGACTGATTAGCTAATACCAGCATCAAATGACCAACATGCACAGAATTCCTGATATGGCACCATTCCCCGTAGGAACTAGCCACCTAGTGGCAGATTGTTCACATTGACCCCTTCCATCATGGAGGGAGCAGCAAGCAGCAATTTGTATATCCTATATATGGATTTGCATTCTTTGACCATGACATCTATGGACACCTTGGCTCCAGTTCTGGTATTCCATACAACCTTGCTTCTGACCAAGAAGTTGATATCACAGCAAAAGAAATGCAGTGGTGTAATTAAACCTATGGAACTTTCTGGTCTTACCATGTGCTCTATTACCTAGAAGCAGCTAGGCTTATAGAATATTGAAATGGCCTGTTGAAGACTCTATTACAGCACCACCCAAGAGACACTGCAATGTTGAAGTGATGCCCTACAGGATGCAGTATAAACTTTGTAAGGCCCACAGTGCTGTTTCTCCCACACGCAGAAAACAGATTCAGCAGTGCTGAGGTGGGAATGGGAGACTAGCTCTCACTATTGCACATAATAGCCCATTCACAACAGTGTTGCTTCCCATTCCTGAATCTTTGGACTTTGATGGTTTAGAGATTATAGTTTCCCAGGAAGGAATGCTTTTGTTGGGGAATACATCAGTGATTCAACTAAATTAGCAGAAGCTGAGATTGCAACTTGGCCATTTTTATCTCCTACCATTGAAACTACAGGCAAAAAGTTTACAGACTAGGGTGATTGGTCCTGGTCATTGAGGGTAAATGGCGTTGCTGCTGCAATGGTGGCATGGGAAACTATGTATAGGAAGTAGAGGATTCTTAGGGTGCCCCCTAATATTTCCATGGCCAATAGTAAAAGATTAATGGAAGACCACAGCAACCCAAGGACCACTAAAGCCTAAGTCAGATAAAATACCCCAACCATGAGGTGCTGGCTGAGGAAAAAGAGAATATAGGATAGCTAGTGGAAAAAAAGAGAAAGTATAAATAAATATAAACAATGGCCTTAGGATCAATTACAGACATGAGGACTCTGGCAGCTATATGGATTTTCTTCCTCGCTTGTTATGTGTGTGTTTACACTGTATATAAGGAATGCTAGTGATGGATAAATCGACATTTTCATCTGTAGATTACACTATATGGAGGAGTGCCTGTGCCCTCCAGAAGTAGAATCCAACATCATCAAGAGTGATGTTACGGATGAGGCTTTGTGAGTTCCATTTTGGAGAGAGGGTGCAAGCAGGAGACTAGTCAACCTCATCAGGATTAAGCATGATGTCATTGTTCTTGAGTAGAGTTTAATTATGAGTGGAGAGTCTGTGTGAATGTTTGAGTAGCCTAAGGGGTGGATGGTGCCAGATGGTGAGTCTGTTCTCTTATGTTCTACGCTTGCCCTGTCTGGGCCCTGGCTATTTTTTTCCTTTCATCCTTGTGACAAAAAAAGGCTGGGGAAAATTCTTATATGTTTTTGCAAAATCAATAAACTATGCTTTATGTTCTATTATTATATTCCTGGTTTAATGTTCTTCAGACATTTTAACACATTTTCCCCTCTGGGAAACTGTGGAGTATATGCCCTGGGTATACCCTGAAGGTCCATGTCCAGGTGAACATGAGCAGATGGTTGTGAACATGCTCGGTGACCTGAGAAGCTCTGTGTCCAAGTCAGGTGGGTTTATGCCAAGGTGAGAACATGGCAAAGTCCACCCACGAGCTGTCCCTACAACCAGCAACCTGAGACCTGGGCTTCATTCTTGCTTGCTCTTGCAAAGCACTGAATCTGAACCTCGAGTCTCTGCCGCTCTGCCCCAAACTTTGGAAAGGAGAGATGGATGGACAACACAAGTTTAGAAACGAAAAGCAACTGCTCCTCCTGAATGCTTTATTGGGGGCTTTCGGTGGCTTCTAAGCATGAGCGGCAGTGACACCCAGACCTTCTCCCAACATGCAAAAGGCACAGGAAAGTGAGACACAACGAGGGAGGGCAGCAGGGATGCAGAGACACCACACCCCCCTGCTCTGTGTGGCATGGTGGGGCACGGGGGGAGCCCCACGAGTGATGGGGAAGGTGGGCAGTAAAGGAGGTGGCTTTGGGAGAGGCAGAGAGAAGGACCTGAGTCCATCCACCTCCAGACCCACCCCTGCACACAGGCCAGGACTGACCTTCTGAGAGAAGGTCAGCATGGCTTTCACTAAAAGTCCATCTCCCATGGTGGAAAGTCACCCCTGGTGGGAAGAGGATGATGGGTGGGTGCTCCTCCAGGGACTTCTGGTAAAGCAAACACATTGGCCAGATCAGGAGGGGACTAGAGGGTGTGCTCATGGTGTCGGTCCCAGGCTTGGCCTGGTGGTTGGGTGCCACTGACTTGGCTTGTGCCAGTGCTGTCTCAGTCCACGTGCAGAAGAGTGGAGTCCCTTGGGGTCTTCAGAGGCCTCCCCAGGGTCTGCGGTCTCCAGCCCCAGCCGGAGGCACCACTTGGAAGAGTCAAGTGTTGATGTTGGCTTTGTCCTGTGGAAGAATTCCCTGGGCAAGAGGGAAGGGGAGGCGAGGGGGTCAGGCCCTCCGAGCCCCCAGCACCTCCCAGAATCTGGGCCCTGGTGGATGAAACAGCCTGGGACTCACCTCAGATCCTAACCAGTCCCCACAGTTCCATCTTGAGACCTTGAATCAAAAGAAAAGGCATTCGTGTTTTGTTTCTGTTCTCTCTCTCTCTCTCTCTTTCACACTCACGCTCACTCTTTCTCTCCTTTAGTAGAGCCGTGGCCTCAACTCACGGCATTGGCAACGTCTACTTCTAAACTATGGAATGTTTTCACATTGACGATAGAATTACTCCAAACAGGGTGGGGAGTGGCTGTCCAAGTGTTCATGAGACAGTGCGTTACTGAGAGCTTGCTGGGAATCACACAGTACAGAGACACCGGCAGGCACCGAGCCCGGGCCTGGCTCTAGATGTATTTTTTCTTGAGGTACCAGTAGGCAAAGTAGCCCATCCCCCCCAGGGAACCCATGAGGAAGGACGCCCCAAAGAAAGATGGGGGTTTCCGCTTGACCAGCCGGAACGCGTTGGGGATGACGGCCGACAGCAGGGTGGTATGGATGTCGCCGAGGACTTTCCGGAAAGCCAAGCGCCTCTGGACCCTCTCAAAGAAGGACTGCAGGTTGGGCCGGCTGCCATCTTCCCAGTATTTCTTGGACAGTCCCAGGAACTTGAGGCGGTGCAGGGTGGCTCCCAGGAGGACATCGGCGAGGGTGAAGGCACAGCCACAGAGCCACAGCTCACATTTCTGTCCTGGAGGGGAAGGGAGAGGAGATGGGAATGGATGGGGTCAGCTTCTCCCCATCAACTCACTTCTCTCCCTCCAGCCTCTGCCTTCACGCCACAGCACCGCCCCGAGGTCACTCACTCCCATACAGCTTTAATGACTTTTGCTTTATGCTTATACTACCTCTATTATTATTTTCTCTTTGAACCAACTGACTTTTTAAGTGCAAATACATGTATCTAAACTCTAGCTTCTTATGTCTAACTGCCCATTTTACAGCTCCACTTGGATGTCCACTATGTATTTCAAGCTAGGTATGTCCAAAATCGAATTCCTGATAGTCACCCCCAGACCCATCACACTCATCCCCATGTCAGCAACCGCAAGCCCGCCCTGTCAGTCGCTCAGGCCAAAGCCCCGTGCCACATCGAGTCCTCTTTCTTTCATTCCCCTGTATGGTCTGTCAGCAATTCTCATCAACTCCTCTTTAAAATACGTCCGGAGTGTGATGTTACCTCCGCTGTTACCATCCTGGTCCAAACAACCATTCTCTCCTACCTGAGTTTTCATCGTGTCCTCTGACTAGGTCTCCCTGCTTCTGCCCTGGACTTCCTAGAGTGTGTTCTCAACATAACAGCTGGAAGGGCTGGAAATGGGCGTGGCTTGCCTGGGGGGTGGGGGGTAGTGGACGGGCAGATGATTCATAAGCAGTCAAGACTAGAGAAGTGTATACAGATAAACTAGTGAAAAACCTTAACGCCAGCCAAAGGAATGTGGACATTAACATGGTCAGTAGGGAGAAAGGTGGGGTTTAGAACAAAGGTGATATAGGAGACCAGAGGAGCTCCATGTCCACCTCTGGGCCTTTGCTCCTGCTGTGTCTCATGCCTGGAGACTCCCCTCTGCCTCCTCCCTGCTTCCACTTTCTGTGAGGTCTGCTCTCCCAGGAAGCTTGCTTTTGCATCTTTGAGCAGGTGTCCCTCTCAACTCAGACATTTTCTGAATCTGATGTGCTCCACTGTCAAAGCCTGATCCCTTCCATCCCTTTCACTCTGTGTCTTCTTGTTCATTCATTTATTCACTCATCCAACAAAGAGTATGTGCTGGATATACAACATATGTACAACATATGTAGAGTATGTGCTGGACATGAAGACCTGACCTGACATAGGACACGACAGTGTCTTGAGAGGTTCATGGTTTCATGGAACAAGGAGGTAAAGTGTAACGAAGGCTCTAATAACACAGTTTGTTCTTGAATACGCAACCTTCAAGATGCCCGTGGGATAGCTGAAGGGAGATGATGAGTCAGCAGTTAGAGGCACACGTCCTTAGTTCAGGTGTACATAATCAGCATGGAGGTTGGCGGGGGGGACATCAACGAGGGAGTGAGTGCAGACAGATCTGAGAATAGGATCAAGGACTGAGCTTTGGGGTTTTAAGATTTAGATATTGGGCAGCAAGGAGAAGCCAGCAGAGGAGCAGAAGAAGGAGCAGCTGACAGGTGAGAGATGGACCAGGAGCCTGTGTTATCCTGGAAGCCGAAGTTAGGAAGTGTTCCAAGGAGAAGGGAGTGCTCGGCTGTGTTCAAATGCTGCACGGAGGTCAAGTAGGAGGCTGAGAACTGTGGTGTCATTTGGCGACTGGCGACCGTGACAAGTGTAGATGCTGACGCTGAAAGCCTGGTTGGAAGGAGTTCAAGAGAGAAATGGAGGAGGGGAATGGGAGACGGTGAGCAGGGATCACTCTTCCAGGGAGTTTTGCTGTAATGGGAAGGACATGCCAATATGAGAGACAGGTCAAGAGTGGCTTTGCAAGTTGGAAGAGGAAACCCAGGACGTCGATGGGAATGATCTAGCAGAGAGGGGAGGATGCTACAGAAGACAGTGGAGGGAATTACTGATGTGAGTCCTTGAGCGGATAGATGGCTCGTACTCAGGGCGAGGAGTTGCTAGTTCAAGGACAGTTCACTGTAGGGAATATGAGGGAGTGTGCGGTACTATGTTTCATCAAATCTGTTGCCATCAAGTGTAAGACATCCATCCTGGAGAGAACAATGGTGCCAATTACTTTTGTGAGAAACATTGCGATTTCAGAGACACTGAGATGTGACATAACAGAGGTGCGCCTTCGAGCTGCTAAAACGCGGTGTCTGTATGGGTGCTGGTGCTGCTGGGGGAGTGGTTGTGGGATCAGAGCTCTGAGGGTCTCCTCCTAAAGCTTCTGTTTTCTCAGTGATACAGAAATAGTCAGTGAAGGGAAGGGTGGAGGTGGTGGTTAGAAGGTTGAGGAGGAAGAAGAAAGTATTAAGCAATCACCTGGGGAGGGGGACAGAGGAGACCTAGGGCTGCCGGAGAGCCACCTAAGACTAGCAGTCATGAATCCAGAATGAGACCAGCCTACAAGCACGTGTATTTCTCTAGCCACATTTGGGTTCACAGGCACGGGTGCTGACTAGGTCAAGATTTGGTTGTAACCATGTTTGAGGTTTTGCAAAGTATGATAAAGCAAGAAAAGGCCGAGGAAGCCGATGTTGCAAGCAAAGGAGTGCTCTTGCTGGTGGACGAGGGGGTTACCGTGAGTTCTGGAGCGGGGTGAGATCAGGATGGCGGTGAGGGGCAGTGAAAGGCGCTAGCACCAAGGGCCGCAGACCCCAGTGACAGACTGGAGGAGACAGATCTGAGGACAGGACCAAGGACTGAGCACCAGGGCGCTCCGAGATTCTCCAGTGAATGAGGAGAACCCAGCAAAGGCGCATGAGAAAGAACAGCCTGCGAGGTGGGAGATGAACCAGAGCATGTGCTGTAAGTTCCTTAATCCTCACAACAACCCTATCAAATAGGGATTATCCCCACTTCACACATGAGGCAACTGAGACACAGAGAGGATAAGTAACTTGGTCAAGGCCACACAGCTAGCACATGGCAGAGCAGAGCCTGGATTTGAATGTAGGCCATCTGGTTCCAGAGTGTGTGCTTATAACCACTACGTACCACTGCCTCTTTACATGTGCGGAGGAACAAGGCCAAATGCATGTATCTCCACATACACTCGGGCCCCTGGGGGGCTCAGTCAGCTAAGTGTCTGCCTCTTGGTTTCAGCTCAGGTCAAGATCTCATCGTTTGTGAGATCGATCCCCGAGTCGGGCTCTGCGCCCAAGTTATGCAGTCTGCTTGGGATTCTCTCTCTCTCTTTCTCTCTCTTTGCCCCTCCCCTGCTCACACTCACTCTCTCTCTCCCTCTCTCAAAATAAATAAATAAACTTTAAAACAAAAAAAGAAACAAAGAGGTTTTTCTTTGTTGGTTACGTGTCTGTTTGCCCATATGTTTGCCTGCTCAAGTCCCTGCAGTTGACTGTGCATATGCGTGTGGATATCTGCACACCGGGCATCTGCGTCCATGTGGTGTGGAATCCCCACGTGTATAAGTGAAGTGTATTCCCACATCCATTGGGCTGTTTGCTTGCAGGCAGATGTTCACAAGCATGTATGTGCATGTCATCATCTACGTGTGACCATGCCTGTGTTTACGTCTGTGGTGATAGCCATGACCACCATGTATGTGGACACCTGGCATGTCGCCAGAGGGCCTGAGACTTTCAGTTCTCCCTTCTCCTCCAGCTATGCATTCCCTTCGGAAAGCCCCCAGCCCTGGACAGACCCTACCTTGTACCTTCTCTGAGTCAGCCACTGAGGGTACTGGACAGTTACGCTGACCAGTTATGACCACCAAGCCCAAGAAAGCACTCAGCCATGCCTGGGCCTCTGACAGTTCTGGAGTGGGCTGGCTTCCCCATGCCCTGCAGACAACCACACTCCCCTCCTCACACCCTGTCCCCAGTCCTCACTCAGCTGATGATGCCACCGTGTGCTTCATTCAGAAAATAGGAGCCTTTAGGGGTGTCTGGGTGGTTTAGTCGGTTAAGCATCCAACTTCGGCTCAGGTCATGATCTCATGGTCTCTGAGTTTGAGCCCTGTGTTGGGCTCACTGCTGACAGCTCAAAGCCTGGAGCCTGCATTGGTTTCTGTGTCTCCCTCTCTCTCTGCCCCTCCCCTACTCACACAAATAAATAAACATTTAAAAATATTGAAAGGAAATAGGAGCCTTCAGACAGGAAAGCCCTCACTGCAACCAGGAAACCTACAAAGCCAGGCACGTACACACACGCTGCCCTGGGCCACTCCGCGGTGGGGGGTGCCAGCTACCTCCTCTCATGGCCAAGTCCTCTGTGGGTCTCTGCCCCTGTCCGAGGCCACATATCTTCCCTTTGCCTTCCAGATCCATGCTCCTCCCTTCTCCATGCTGCTCTGCGCCCTGGCAGGATGATGGAAACACCAGTGGGACGCCACGCCCTCCGGCTCCAGCTGGCTCCAGCCATTGCGGAGAAGAGGCAGGAGGTGGGAGGGCGGGTGTGAGTGAGGTCAGAGGCTTGCTTCCCTCAATGTCCTGTCTGCGGGTCGCCATGGGCTGTGTGTGTCCACAGACTGAAGGTCACAGCTCCTGCCAGGGGCACCCCCTCGCCACACAGCCTCTTTGTTCAGGTTCCTGAAGCTGCTCCCACCACTCGCGACCTCACGACCCCAGGCCCAGGGCACTGCATTTGTCCCTGTGTTCTCCCTGCATCCTGCCCACATATTTGTAAACAGTCCCCTGATTAAATCCTCCTCTTCTTGGGGCGCCTGGGTGGCTCAGTCGTCTGGCTTCGGCTCAGGTCATGATCTCGCAGTTTGTGGGTTCAAGCCCCATGGCAGGCTCTGTGCTGACAGCTAGCTCTGAGCCTGGAGCCTGTCTTTGGATTCTGTATCTCCCTCTCTCTCTGTCCCTCTCCTGCTCACGCTGTCTCTCTCTCTCTCTCTCTCTCTCAAAAATAAAAAAATAAAATATAAAAAAAATTAAAAATAAATCCTCCTCATCTTTACCCGATTTGAAGTACCCTTTTTCCTACGGGGCCCCTTCCTTGAAACACGTCCCTAGTGTCCCCTCCTGGACTGGGTGCCATCCGTCCTACAGCACTGATTTCTCTCCCACCGGGTCACTTCTACCAGCTTGAAAACATGCTCTTGGATCTCCTATCCTAAAAAAGATTCCTCTCTTCACCCCATCTTTCTTCAGGCACCATCTCATCTCTCTACTCCCACAGCTAACGTCGCAAAAGTGGTGTCTTCATTCCTCACCTCATGTTTACTCTTTAGCCTTCCGCCCCCACATTCCAATGAAACTGTCCTTGGCAAGGTCATGGCCAACAGCCAGGAGACAAAATCCAGGGGATGTTTTCCTATCCTTGCTTTACTCAGACTCCCAGCAGCATTTGACACTGTTCTCTCCTTAAAGCACAATCCTTTCTGGGTTCTATTCACACAAGGTACACACGGTAGCACATCAGTGGCTCCTCTCTCAGTCCGCTTTGTTGGCTCCTCTGCCTTTACCCCTCCCTCCATGTGGGGGAACCTCAGGGCAGGTGTGGTAGTTTTAAAAATATGCTCACAAGGGGTGCCTGGTGGCTGGGTTGGTTGGGCATCTGACTCTTGATTTCAGCTTGGGTTCAGCTCGTGGTTCGTGGGTTTGAGCCCCTCGTCTGGAGCCTGCTTGGGATTCTCTCTCTGTCCCTCTCCTGTTTGCATGCATATGCTCTCTCTTTCTCAAAAAGAAGTAGACTTTAAAAAAGTACATGCTTATGAACTACTCAATACTTCTCCAATGGAGCTTGATTTCCCTCTCCTTGAATATGGACTGTATTTTGTGACTTGCTTCTAATGAATAGAATGTGGCAGAAGTGACAGTGACTTCCAACAGTAGGTCATAAAAGCCACTGTGGCTGCTTCTCTCTCTTTCTGTGCTCACCTGTTCAGGGGAAAGCCAGCAGCCATGTTGTAAGGAAACTCAAGCAGCCCCACTGAGAAGTGTAGGTAATAAGGAACTGCGGCCTCCTGCTAATGGCCAGTTAAGAACCATGTGAACGAGGGGCACCTGGGTGGCTCAGTCAGTTTAGCATCTGACTGGGGCTCAGGTCATGACCTCACGGTTCATGAGTTCAAGCCCCACATTGGGCTCGCTGCTGTCAGTCCAGAGCCTACTTTGGATCCTCTGTCCCACTTCTCTCTGCCCCTCCCCTGCTTGTGCTCTCTCTCTCTCTCAAAAGTAAATAAACATTTAAAGAAGAAGAAGAAGAACCACGTGACTGAGCCATCTTGGAAGTGGATTCTCCAGCTCAAATGACTGCAGCCCCAGCCAAGCTTGAGTGCAACCTGCATCATGCAGCCGTAAATGAGAACGAGAATCTACCCTCTCCAGAATTCCTGAGCCACAGAAAATGTGTGATGTCATAAATGCAGGTTTTGTTGCTGTTTTAGCCCCTAATTTGGAGGCAATTTACTGTGCAGCAAAAGGACACATCAGCCCTTGCCTCCTCTGTCTTGTCTCTCTCCACTGTCTCCCTGGATGAATCGCCCAGTTCTATGGCTTTACCACATATATGCTGGGGTCTCACCAATCTCTCTTCAGGTTCCAACCTCTCTTTACAAAGCAGACTAGAATGCCTAATGGCTATGTGACACCCCCTCTTGGGTGTCTGAAAGGTATCTTGAACTCACTGTGCCCCAAATTGAACACACAACCTCCCTTGCCCATATCAGGAAATGGCACCGCTCAGTAGCTCAGACCAAAACCCAGTAGTCATCCTTTTCCTTACTCTCCCTACCTCACTCAACCATTCAGCAAGTTCCAGTCCATTCTGTCTCCACTCTCAGGTCCATCCACACCTCCCTGATCTCCCCGGCCACCTCCTCGGTCCAAGCCAATATCATCCCTCCTGGGCTGCTGCGACAGCCTTCCCTCGCTCTCCCTTGAAATCCATTCTGAGCAACCAGAGTGCCCTTAAAGTCAGAACACTTCACCATTGGTGGATTGTGACAATAGCCACCAGTTCTCCTCCATTCATTCCCGTGTGCATGCGGCTTTGCTGCTTCTGCAACAAGAGGCAGAGTCTTCACCCCTTTAATTGAGACTTGCTTTAACCAACAGAGTTCTTCTAGTAAATTCCACACAAATAGAAGCTGGAAAAGTATTTGTGCACTGAGCTCCCTCACTGCTCTCAGAAATGCTATGGTCACCACCATACGAATGAGCCTGGGTTAGCCTGCTGGGCAATGAGCAACATGTAGCCCACTTACTCCCATTGGCCCTGCTGATAGTAAGCCAGCCACCAGACATGCCAGGGAGGTCACTGACTGCCAGCTGGCCACAAATACCTGAGTGATGCCACCACCAGCATGCGGAACAGAGACAAGCCATCCCAGCTGAGTCCAGCCCAAACTGCCAAGGCACAAATCATGAACAAATAAAAGGTTCTTTTAAGTCACTCAGATTTAGAGTTTATTTGTTATGCAGCAAAAGCTAACTGATACAATCCCTTTCTCAAAATCCTCCAAGGATTTCCCATTGGATGGATTTGTATATACTGTAAAATCTAAATTCTAACATAAATCAAATATAAATATGAGCACATCCTCAATTCTAAATACAGGCCCATGATCTTGGCTCTCTCCAGCCTCACTTATGCCACTCTCTCCATTACTCACCACACAGTAGCCAGGTACTGGAGAGTTCCCAGCTATCCCCCCACCCCAACCATGGTGTCCCCTCAGTGTGGGACACACCTGTCCTGGTTCTTCATTAGGTTCTCCATATCCTTCCAGTCTTATTTGAAATGTCACCTCTTCAGAGAAGCTTTATCAGATTCACCCTGCTCTTTTCACTATCAATCGTAACACTTACCACTGTTTACAATTCTGTTTTTATTGATGGGATTATTTGACTAAGGTCTGTCTTTTCCATAAGACGGTAAACTCCACGAGAGCAAGAACCTCAATTTTATCCCCAGGAACTGGCACACAGTAGGTGTTCAAGAAATATTACAATAAGTGAATGAAAAGAATGGTAATAGTAATTATTTTTGAAACTGCTATTTCTAGAACATTTTACCTTTGGCTAGGCACTGTAGAGAGTGATCAGCACCCATTATCTTTATGAACCCTCACAACTTCCCTGTGAGTTAGATTCTATTATTACCCACATTTTGTGGATAAGCCCAGAGAAGTGAAGTGAATTCCATAAGGTCACAGAACTAGGAGGGAGCTGGTCAAGAACCCACATCAGTGTCATCTGGCTTCATGCTAGGGGACTTAGCTGTGACATTATAACGCCTCCCAACCCTGGGCTCTGCCTCTCAAAGGGACAAGTGGAGGGCATGAGCGTTCCCCCAGGGATGCCCCAGTGGGTGAATGAGTGAGAGACCATGTGGGCCCAGCCACCTCCCGGACCTTTGCTGCCTCCCCCAGCCATGGAGGGGGACAGGACTGTCCAACATCCCCATCTGGAACAGCCCCAGTCATCTTGCCATGGAGCAGTACAATGCTGCCTCCTCTTGGAAGAGCTCAGGACAAAAACAGAGACCGGGGTCAGGAGGCTTCCAATCTAGGGATCACGTGAGGAATGAGCATCCACAGCTGTTCTCCAGGACCATCAGCCCTGCCCTCCCTTTAGGTCACACTCTGTGTCTCCCTCGGTCGTACCAGCAGCAAATATTTGTGGATATTTCCATACCGTGTGTCAGGCCAGGTATTTATTCCCTTTCATGCACTTTCTCATTGAGCCATCCAACAGCCTTGTAAATAGGCTTTCATTTTATCACAGAAGAAGTGGCAGAGCTAGAGCTTAAAAAACTCAGACTCTGGGAGCCAGGGTTTGAATCTAGGCTCCCCCATTTCTATCTGTGTGACCTTGGGAAGGTTACTGAACTTCTCTATGCCTTAGTTTCTTCACCTGTTTCTTCATCTTAGTTACTCATATTACTTACCTCCTAGAGTTACTATGGGGATTAAATGAATTGAACTATGTGAAACAGAATAGTGCCTGACACGCAGTAAGTGTTGTTAAAGATAAAAGCAGTATGGGCTGAATGGTGTCCTTCCAAAATTCATATGTTGAAGCCCTAATCCCCAGCATCTCAGAATGTGACTATATTTGGAGAAAGGGCCTTCAAAGGGGTAAATAAGTTAAAATGATGCCATCAGGGTGGGCCCTAACCAGTCTGACCGGTGTCCTTATAAGAAGAGGACATTTTGCCACACAGACATGAGGGGCATGTAAGGAAAGCCTATGTGAAGACACAGTAAGAAGGTGGCTCTCTGTAAGCCCAAGAGAGGCCTCAAAAGAATCAAACCTGCCAGCACCTTGAACTTAGACTTCCAGACTCCACAAAAGTGAGAAAATAAGTCTCTGTGGTTTAAGCCATCCAGTCTGTGGGATTTGTTATGGTAGCCAAACAAATTAACTGATAAATGTATAAGATGTGCCTGAGAATTAAGGTTGACCAGTGAGAGAATGGCAGAGCTTGGACTCTGTCTGACCCCAAAGACAGTCTTAGAAACACTATGCCTTCTGGCCTCTGAGCACTCTTCTGTAAAGGCTCCCCTAAGCACCTTCCCAGACAGAAAGGAGAAAATCCCTTCTTGAGTGTGTATATTAGTTTCATTACTAAGTCTTGCCATGCTTTTTTCTACAGAGGATTTAGGACCCTGACTTTAGAACTCATGGCAATGTCCCTATTCAGGACTCTAGGTATCTATGCATACCTTGTGCTTGCCTTAGTTGTGAGATGCTGGAAGAGCACTGGACCCATGAAGATGGAACCTGTTCTTGCCCTAACCATGCCATTTATGAGCAGCATGACCTTGAGCAAGTCCACATATCTCTCTGAGCCTCAGTTTTCTCAAGTGGAGAACACGCATGCTGTTAGCTGTCATGTTTAAACTAGCATGTTCCAGGCAATGTGCAGAATGCTTTTACTTTTTATAAGAGTCTAACAAGATAGCATTAAGTTGTGTTATTACCATCCCAGTCTACAGATGAAGAAAATGAGGCTCCAATAGGGAAAGCAACTTGTCCAAGTCACACAGTACAGGAGGCAAAGCTGGAACCCTAACTCAAACCTGCCTGACTCTAAATCCATCTCTTTTTTTTCTTTCTTTTTAAGATGTTATTTTAGGTAATCTCTACATCTAATGTGGGGCTTGAATCCTGAGATCAAGAGTTGCATGCTCTACCTACTGAACCAGCCAGGCACTCCTAAACCCATCTGTTACAACACTGTGTTCCACAGTTTTTCCATATAGATGGTGTGTGCGTGTGAAGCTGTGAGTGTAGCACTCCATGTTGCATAGGCTCCTTAAATTAGCACAGCTAAGGAGACGAGACTAACAGGCTGCTTAAAACAGAGCAAGATGGGAAGATCCAGAATCATATTTGAAGAAGAGCAGTGGCAAAGACAGCATGTAAAGGGAGAAAGGAGCAGAGTGACATGGAGACTGTACTCCTGACTGCAAGAGCTGCAGGAGCAAAAGTGTGAAGATGGGAATGAGGCTGGCACACGCAGGGTCCAGAGAGCCACTTGAGAACAGAAAGGCTCAAGTTCAGAAAGAGCCATAATGCATCCTTGATCAGGGGAAGGCAAGATGATGTGGTGGGTCATGATCACTACCAACCACAACCACCATCATCATCTTCGTCAGCCTTTATTAAGCATCTACTGTGTGTTAAGTGTTGACCTAAGCACTCTACGTGTATTATTTCATGTAACATCTCAACACCTTTCTTTGGTAGGTCTTATTATCATCCCTATTTTACAGATGAGAAGCTGAGGTCCAGGGAGGTGGAGTACCTGATCCATGATCACTTAACTACTTAAGTGGTTAAGTGGTCAAGTGGTTAGCTTAAACCTAAGTCTGTCTGACTCCATGGCCCATGGTTCTAACCACCTTGGAGGTCCTCTGAGACCTTTGGGATAAAGGGGCTGGAACTGAACAGGGTGGTGTGGGCCGGGTGGTCTCCAGCACCCACCTACCCCAGAGCTGGCACCCACCCTCATTCTCCAGCTTCCTCTTCTCCAGCTCCGCCTCTATCTGGTCCAGCACCATGGCCAGCTCCCCGAGGATCTTCTTCAGGTAGCTCACATCATCGTGCTCCAGGATCTTGGCCTGAGGACAGGATCGGCAGGAGCCAGAGGTGACCAGGGATTGAAGGAACTTGACCCAAACGCTCTTTGGGAAACCCAGCCTCCAAATATCCCCCTCAGTGTAGAGGGTGCCCCACTGTTACAAAGTACCCTCATCTGGTGCTCACAGTGCCCCTTGAGCTCAGTTGCCCCGGCCAGACCTCTTTCACAGGACTGGCACTCTCATACACAAACTGATGTAAGGATTGGTTGATAACAACTCATTGCTGCCCCTTCTCCTGAGAACTGCTCTCAGCCAAAGAAAAGCTGCCTGGAGATATTTGGGTGGTTATCTCCCACCCCTCAAGCCCCTGCCAGGCAATCTGTAACCACTGACTGACTGATACAGGGGTATAAAAGGCTTGCCCCTTGCTTCAGGGTGGATTGACTTTGTGGGACCACCCATGCTGCAGAGGTCCCTGTGGGATCAGGTGAACTTGGCCCCTTCCTCTTTCCTATCCCTCTCATTCTTACAGGGTCCTCCTCAGAACATTCCCTCAATGCCACTGTTATCCAAGAACCTCTGTCCTATGCTCTGCTCTTAGACACACAACCTAAGACATGAGGAGGCTGTGGCTCTAGGGGGACAGTGGCTTGCCCAAGGTCAAATAGCCAATAAATGACAGAGGAGACAGAATGGAAAAACAAACCAGTGTTGTTTTCATTTCATGTCATTAGCTGATCCCCTACTTCGAACCCGCCTCTTCCCTTTGTTCTTTTCCATGGAAAAGATGGTGGGGAATGGAACTGAGCAGGCCTGGAAGCACTCACCATGAGCTTCTTCTGTTTGGAAAGGTAGGGCTCAGAGAGCTGGGGCTCCTCTTCATGGTCCAATTTCATGAGGTCTGTAGTGGCATTGGCTAAATGTCCTGGGGAGAGAATAAGAAAGGTCCCATCTTTCTGATAGCTGGTGCCACCCCCAACCTTTCTTCCACAGTCTTGCGAGTAGTTTCCATTCAAACATTGGCCTGGAAAGTAGCAATATGGACAGCCAACACTTGGTAGGCACAGCAGCCTGCAACACAGAGATGGATGAGATGCCAGCCATCCTGTCCTAAGCTCAGGCTAGTGGGAGAGACAGACACACAAAGGACTCTCTAGGATACAGTACGATCAATCTGTAATAAAGGGCAAACAGAATGCTGTGGGATAGAGGGCCACCTGCCTGGGGCACAAGGCATCAAGAAACCCAACTGAGGAGACTACTCGGCAATGAGTGGGAGCTTGCCAGAAATGGGTAGGTTATAAACCCGGACAGACTCATGCTTCAGTGCATGTTTTCCCCACCCTTTCTTGCAGTAAGAAAATGGGGTCGGAGAGGCTAAATATCCCATGCTAGTAAATGATAAGCAGGATAAGATCCTGGGGTCTGTTCTGTGATTGGGGTGGGGCTTCTCCAGAATTCTTGTCCAATAAGTCTGGGGTGTGGTGGGTCAGGTGGGCAGTGGTGCCCCAGTCCTTCCTGGTCCTTTCTCTTGGACCCCAATTCCACTTAGACATCCCTTAGGCTCCTTGAACCTCGTCCAACAGATACCATCTTCCCTGCTCCCCTGCTCCTCGTCTGCATTCTCCCTTAACTGCAGCACCCCTCTTCCACACTAAGTTAAGCCAGAGGCCTGGGGGTTACCCTCAATTTCTCCTTCCACTCCTCCCCGCACCAAATTAGTTCCAGGTCCTGTTGATTCCTCCTTCTTATTCTTTCCCATACTTAACATCTCCCTTTCAGCCCTCTGACTCCCTTAGTTCAGACTGGATGATTCTGACCCAGCCCCAGTCACTGGCATTCTCTCCACTCTGTGCCCTCCTTCCCACTTACGCCAAAGAAGTCTTCCTCAAACACACACTTGTCCATGCCATTCCCTGCTTAAAACCTATCTCTTGCTCCCTTTAGATAACCTCCAAACTCTTCAATGTGCCTTATAAGACCAGCAGGATCCCTCTTCTCTCTTCTCACCAATGCTACCTTTCACTGAGTAGAACAGGTAGGACACTCTAGCTGTCCCTGTCCCCAGGAGGTAACATTTCAGTCACTCCAGATGCTTGGCCTGAATGTGCCAGACCATTCCAAACCTCTGGGCCTCTGCTCATACTACTTCTATCATCTGGAATAGCTTTCTCCTGTATTCCTGAAAATCCGCTTCTAGATCCAGCACAAGATCACCTCCTCCAAAAAGCCCATCCTGATCCTTTGACCACTCAATGCCTTTGTCCTCCAGTGTCCATTGCGCAGATTTCTGCCAAAAAGTGCAAATATAGTAATCAGAGATGCCATTGTACCAATCCATTCACATTTGCAATCTGTGTGAAAAGTGCCCCCTGGACTTGTGCAGTGCACACCCTGTACCGCTAGCCATGGAGATTTTGATGTACTTCTCTCTGGATGTGTATGTTTCCCATTAGAATTTGAGTTTCTGGATACCAGTGGCTATGTTAGATTCATCTCTGTTTCCTTAAAACACAGGCCTCGCAAAGAACAAGAACTTAGTGGGGCGCCTGGGTGGCTTAGTCGGTTAAGCATCCGACTTTCGCTTAGGTCATGATCTCGCAGTTCGTGGGTTCGAGCCCCGCGTCGGGCTCTGTGCTGACTGCCAGCTCGGAGCCTGGAGTCTATTTCAGAGTCTGTGTCTCCCCCTCTCTCTGACCCTCTCCTGCTCACGCTGTCTCTCTCTCTCTCTCTCCTAGAAATAAATAAAAAATTAAAAAAAAAAAAGAACAAGAACTTAGTGTGTGTTGAATGAATAGAATAGAATAGAATAGAATAGAATAGAATAGAATAGAATAGAATAGAATAGAATAGAATACAATGAATAAAATGAGTGAGTGAGTGACTGCAGGTATTCAGCTACTTCTCTGATGTCTCACTATCTACCACCCCATCTCCTGGCCTGATACAAAACCAAGTAAACACACTCCCAGACCTTCCAGCTTTGGGGCTATATTAAGTCTCATTGATATTTTATGAATGTGAAGGTCAAGTATAGCATTTTCTCTCTTGCTAGTCACCCAGAGCTGCACACGCAGCTCTCTTTAGACTCCAGGAGGGCAACCCAAGCCAAGGAAAGACCTTGGACTGATTGGAGGGGTCACTGCAGGATGACTTCTACATCCTGTTTGATCTCTCTCTTCTTCCAGCTGGGCTCAGGCCCTGAGCTCTTGTCTCTCCTCAAAGGTGGAGCAGGCTGGGCCTTCTCTGGACCCCTCACTGCCTTCTAGCCTCCTTTAAATGACTCAGGGCTGAATGAGGAAGTGCCTCCAGCCCCTAGAAGCATTTAGGGACTGTCTCCATCCAGTCCAGGCCATCATCATTGCTCACCTAGATGAATGACAGCCAGGACCTACTAACTCAGTTGATGGAACTTTGTAAAATGTACATCAGATCACGTCACTGTGCATCCCTGTCTCTCCATGCTCTTTAGACAAAATTCCAATTCTGTCAGACCTACTCCCCAGACTCGCAGCATGGCCACTCATACCTGCCTTGGACTACACTTCATCCACATTGAACTTCCTTCAGTTCTCCGAACACACCACAACCTCTCTTACCTCTGAACCTGAAAGGGTTCTCCCTCCCCTTCTACCTCCTGGTCATCCTTGGACATTGCTGCATTTCAGAAGCCCTCCAGGCCCCCAGAGGCTGCGATGGGCATCTTACAATAGCCTCCATGCTTCCTTTACCATGACACTGATTGGTTCTAGGCTAAATATTTTTTTAAGCAATTAAGTTTTGAACAGGTTATACATGCATACTTGTTTAAGAATTCAAATAGTAAAGAATCTACAGTGAAAAGTCAATCTCTCTCCTCCCAGTCTGTGGTCTCTTAGTTCTGCTCCCTGAAACCAAACCCTATTGGCAACTTCTTATGTATCTTTGTGTTTGCAAGCATCTGGGTATCCATTTAGCCCCCTTTTAAATATAGTGATAATAGAACACTAGATGCATTTGTTTTGTCCTTCACTTTATTCTTTTATTTACTAATATATCTTAGGGAGTATCCCTTATACTCATTTTTTTAAAACAGCTGTACAGTATTCTATTATGTGGGAATACTAGAATTTATTTGCCCACTTCCCAATTTATGCACAGCTGGGTTATTTCTAACTTCTTGCTATTACCACCTATGCTGCCATGGTGATTCCTGGTGCACACATCCTAGTCTAACTGCTGGATAGTCCCCATGGTGTGGGCCCTTTTGTGTTGGCTATAGAGTGCCAGACTGTCCTCCTGAGAAGTTGTCCAAATGTATTTGGTCCCACACTGCAATTACCTGGCCACTTGTCTTTCTGCTTCCCTGTGAAGGAACTGTGACCCTGGGATGGTAGAAGCTGTGCCTGTCCCCATCGGTCCCCAGAACCCTGCCGAGCACCTGGGTCGTAGGAGACCTCATCAATGTTGACTGATGGAGACAAGACGATATTGATAGATTCTGGGTCTTGTCTCTAAAGGGACAAGATCAAGTTCCACAGCCTGCCCCTTCCTACTTTTAAACAACAGCTCACTCCTTTGAGAGGGAGGAAGTGGCCATTAACTAAGCACCTAGTATCTACTTGGAGTCATCACACTTCATCTGTCTATAGGACCCCAAGGTGTCTGCACAGGGCCCGGACCAAAGTCTGTAAACAGCTGTTGGTGGATAATCTGATTTAATCTAACCCCCATTTCCCAAGTGTTAGAAACAAAAAGATGAACCAGGCTATGGCACTTCCAGACTAGCAGCTAGGACAGGACATGGGCGATGCTTGAATCAGAAACCAGAGACCCCCCAGGGGCCCTGCATATCTGGGCAGCCTTCCTTGGTGACACCAAGCCTGTCACTCAGTGCCTTGGGTCACCAGCCACAGTCCTGACCTCCCTGGGCCCTGACCCCAGGTGGCTGGGGCCCGGACTCCTCCAGTACAAAGGTGCTCCAGCTCTGCACGGACAGGACAGGCCTCTGGGAGTGCAGACAGCCCCACAGCCTCTGTCTGCGATGGCAAGACGAGAAGAGGGGTAGGAGAGGGGAATGACGTGGCTGAGAGGAAGAGACACTTCGGTTTGAAAGTGGTAAATGAGACGGAAGGCCAGGGAGAGTGGTGGAGAGACGGCAAGCGGGAGGGAGGAAGGGAGAGAGACAGGGGACCCAGCACAAGACACCCAGAGCAAGGGCCAGAGAGATGAACAGAGACAGAGAGAAAGGGGTGGAGAGAGAGGCAGAGACGGGGAGAGGGAGACCAGGAGGGCTAAGAGGAGGGGGGAGTAAGAGACACACAGTGTGGAGAAGAGGGGGGAGGGGAGGCTCCCGTCCAGGGGTCACCCGTAGCACTCACTGCGGATCTCGGCCGTGGCGTACTTGGGGATCATGGAGTCCGTGGTGAGCTCGGGGTGTAGGATGCAGCCGTGCGTGTAGGCGTCCATGGGCAGCGCATCCAGGAGCTCTCGGTACTGCAGCACCCTCGCGTGCTGGGGGCTGCCCGCCTCCGGCATCAGGGCCACCACGTGCTCTGTAGGGCACAGCCAGGGCTGGGCTGGGGGGCGGCGGCTCCTGCCCCGACCCCCTCCCCCTCTGATGCGGGCAGGCCGGGCTCAGGCACCCGGTCCTGGAGCCCCGGCGTCCTGGAACCCCATCGTCATGGCGCACAGGGATCACCCCTTACCCAGGCTCTTGAGATAAACTCTCCCCCGGG
>NW_027530193.1:464813-465495 GCF_008692635.1 Crocuta crocuta | reverse complement strand
CTCCCTGGAGTCCCTCCCAGGGGTGGGGCTTGCTGCCGAGGGGTGGGGCTTGCTGCCGAGGGGTGGGGCTTGCTGCCGAGGGGTGGGGCTTGCTGCCCCAGGGGTCTAGGCCCAGTGTGGCCAGGCTTCAAGAGAAGCCAGAAACCTGGATGTTTAAAACTGAACTCTCCTTAACTCTTAATTGTTGGCAATGAATTCGTATTCTTTCTCCACAGAGCATGTCTGGGCTCTGACCGCCTCTCAAGCTGTGGTTTACAGCACCTGTTGCAGGCAGTGGGCTTCTGAACCTGAGGAAGGTCGGAGGGCGGGAGAGGACATAGCATCCTGTGGCGGTCCAGGGTGTCTGGGCCCTGCTCACATCTGCAGTGTTCCGGGGTACCTGGGCCAGGTCTATGGGGCTCCCAGGGAGTCCATGGCCCTAACTATGCTTATAGGAATTCACGGGGCTGGGCCCTGCCTGTGCCCTGGCATCCCCAGAAGCCCTGGGCCCCCCCCTGGTGACTAGGAGGGCCTGGGTCCGTCAGGCTCCTGCCTGGGGGCTCCGGGGGCCCGTGGCTGTGCTTCTGACTCCAGCGCTCCTGGGGAGGGAGGCTGTAGCCCCCTTCGCCTAGGGCCGTGTCTGGGCCAGCCCTTTCCCGGGAGCACTGGGGAGAGGGTTTGTGGCTTTCCAAGGATCGTGGCC
>NW_027530193.1:434110-463856 GCF_008692635.1 Crocuta crocuta | reverse complement strand
CCACGTAGTCGATGATCTGGTCGTAGTCACTGATGATGTTGTCCCGGTGGATGATGACGGGCACCTCCTCCCCCAGGTTGAGCCGCATGAACCACGGCTCCTTGTGCTCGCTCTGCGGCAGGCTCACGTCCCGCTCCTCACACGCCAGGCCCTTCTCGGCAATCACCAGCCGCACCTGCAGGCGCCAGGGTCAGAGCAGGGAAGGCGGGAAGACACACGGGGGACACTCTGCCCGGGGGGGGCGGGGCATGCGGGGAGGGAGGTCAGAGGTCACACACAGGAGGGGACACTGTTGCTTCCAGCTCATTCTTGGGCAGGTGGACTCTCCCAGGGCCCTGGGGCCTCTTGGGGCACAGGGCAGTGCTCCCTGATGGTTATGGGACTGGGATTCATAGCTGGACATGCCTGGGATAGGATTCCTGGCTCTGCTGTGTGTGTTTGGGCAGATTCCTTAAACTTCCTGAGCCTCAGTTTCCTTATTTGCAAAATGGAAGTATTAGTAGTACCATCCCCATGTCTGGCACATAGATGGCACTCAAGTCATGCTTTCACTATCATGACTGGACACTCAGCCTGGCCTCCAGGGGGTAGATCTGGCCAGGAAATTCATAGGAATTCTTATCATCAACATAATCAATAGCTATATTTCTCAAATTATTTGGGAAACAAAGCAACGTGGAAAATAATTTGCCAACATCAGCTGAGCCTTTTATTGCCCCCAGATGCTTTCCCATCTGGTTGTTGTTTGCAATAGCTTCCCAAAAGAGTCAGAACTGATACTATCTCCCTGCTTTTCTTGATGAGAAAACCAAAGCCCAGAGAGGGCGAGTAACTTACCCAAAGTCAGCAATTTAGCAGCAGACCTGAAACCGGACGCAGTGAGGCCTGACTCCTGTGGGCAACTTCATGGAGTCCTGGGCCTGCCCCTCCTTAGTCTTTCCCTATGTCTCTAGGGGGCCCCAGACAAACATGTTAGCTGGTAGAAGTTAGTGGAGAGCCTTCAGTCTGGGGTCTGCTCCTGACCCAGCCCAACACTTCTGAGCTGGAAGACAACTAGAGATCACCTGGTCCAACTGCCCCCTGCTTGTGGACTGAGACTCAGAAAGATGATTTGTCCAAATTCCCCAGAAAAAAGATGGCAAGTGACTCTACCAATGGCTCCAGCACAGGGGAAAGGGAGGGCGGCTCTGAGCCTAGCAAAAGAGGTTCTCCTTGAGCACCAGTGTCCCCCCACACACTCGGTTGGTAGCTCCTGGGACTGGGTGTCCTCAGCCTCCCTCCCAGATACCAGGAGTTAGGCAATTAGAAGGATCAGCATGATATGTTCTGACCTTGGACTCGGTGTCAGACTGTCAGTTCAATTCCCAGCTCTAGCACCTCCTTGCTGGGTGACTTGGCTTTACATCTGTATGCCTCAGTTTCCTCATCTGTCCAATGACAGTCCCACTAGCGGTTCCTGTGGAAGGCTGCCGTGAGGATTAGATACATTACTTCCTGCAGAACAGTGCCTGGCACCCTGCAGGCATATTGTGTCTTGGCCGCTTGCATGAGATCAGGTTCTAGAAGCAGACAAATCTGGACTTAAAGCCTGGCTCTGCTGCTTATTTGCTGTGTGACCTTGGACGAGTCACTTGACTTCTCTGATCTTAGGCTCTATGAGATGAGGAATGTAATCCACTCCTTCAAGCCTGGCATGAGGTTGAGACGGGATCATATGGATAAAGTCCCAGCACGGGAGGTTAATACATGGGTTCTACACACACACACACACACACACACACACACACACACATAGACACACACACAATACCTCACCATCATGATTGACGTCCTAGAATACTTCATGCCTGACCCTCACAGCTAACATGAACACCGCTTTCCATGTGGGGAGGGAGAGGTAATTAGCCCCCGAACCCCCAACACTCATTCCCAGATTCATTTGCTCCATTAGCCAAAAGCAGACCCTGCAGACGGGGCTGGGAGGTCACCCTGGTTCTGCCACAGCAATGCTGTTATGTGACCTTACAGCATCCCTGCCCCTTCCTGAGCCTCCTTTTAATCATGAGTAGAATAAGGGCTGGACTCTGCATTTGAGGAGCACCCTGCTGCCGGCTGTCACTACATTCAGACCACATGCAGGAGACAGTGGGAGGAATGGCTGGTTCTAGGAGAGACGGAGGAGTTGTGGCAGAGAGTGAGCACCGGGGGCGGCATCTGTTGGGTCTGGGTGTGTGACTATACGGGTGTGTGAGCCTGAAGGTGAGTAGCAACTGCGTGAATGATCAAGTGTGTGTGTGAGTGCATGTGTGTGCATATGTGTTCACGAGTGTGGGTGTGTATGGATGAGTGTCTGAGTAACTGAGTATTAAAGTACTGTGGGAGCGCGTGTGCATTAGTGTGGATATGAGTGTGCATACGCACGTGTGAGTGTGTGTATGGGTAGGTGAGCATGCATGTGTATATTTGAGCTCCTGGGCAGTGCCTGAGCCCTGGAGAAGCCCCAGAACAATCAAGGCTGGAGTTTGGCCAGAGCCGAACTGCCCATTCCCTTCCTCTGGCCCATCCTGGCATCCTTAGCCCTGGGCCATCGCGCTCTGCCCAGCCGTCCAGCCTCCAGGCCGAGCTGGGACCGCTGAATGGATGGAAACGGAAACCAAGGCCTCTGCCCTTGACAGGTCCGAACAGTGGGCCTTGCATCCTGGCAGGGATGCACCTGCTCCCAGGGACCACTCCCAGGCCCTGCCCGGGGACTCTAGTGAAGGTGCCAGGTGGGGGTAGTCCCTGGGGAGGGGACTATCATTAGAGATGTAACAGTTTTGCTTGGAGCTGCTTCAGGGTCAGGCCGGCAGGCGGCCAAGGAGACTTTCTCCTTTAGCGGAGCTGCAGGCCAGAACCACGTGCCGTCCTGCGGGGGAGGGGAGCGTGGGAGGAAGCCAGGTCCAGGGGAAGGGCATGCAGGCACCAAGGCCATCTGCCATCTCTGCATCCTGGAGGCTGGACCAGCCTTCAGTGGTCACCACTCAGTATGAGCAGACATCAGCCACTCCTGGGCAAACCGACTTCTCCGTGGGTGCATGGAATTAGCTCACTGGTGCTTCAGAGTTGGGCACTGTCCCTCCTCACTCAGGCCCTTGTTTATGAGGTGATTGCAATGGGCCGGGTTGGAGTCTCTGCACAACCATTTAGTTGCTGTGTGACTTTGTAAAAGACACTTAAGGGTCTTTGAGCTTCAGTGTATTTATCTCAAACATTTTTTTTTTAATTAATAAAGGTGAAGGAGTGGTCCACACGGGGATCTGAGGAAAAGAGTCCCAGGCAGAGGGAACAGCCAGCACAAAAGCCCTGAGGAGAAGCATGTCTGAAACACAATGAGGTGTCTAGTGCGCCTGGAACAGGGTGGGCAGGGAGATGAGAGGAGCTGAGGTCCTGCACAGGGCATTTTAATCAAGATCCCAGATTCATTTTAATCAAGATCCACGAATAAATTCAGTGGCTCCTTGAACTAAGATGGGGAAATTACATGTTTATTTTCAGTAATCTCATACTGACAGTTATCATTTCCTTCAATTATGAGTGTAGGCGACAAAGCACGGTAGTGTTCGCAGTGCCTGAAATCTTGTCACCACAAGACATCAGATCATCAGATACTTTCATCACTACACATTGCCACAGTTACACTCCTCACGACTTCCACACTACCGCGATCAGTCCTGCCACCAGGATGGGTTATAGAATGGGTTAATACAGAAACATATATTATTATAGAATGAATTTGTTCTAAAAGTATGTCAATAGCTATACTTTGATTAGCTTCCCTTCTAGTAATGCTATGTGTTTACTTTATCCCATTAAAAGCATTATTCTGAGAAAGATTCACGGGCTTCCCCCCATTGACGAAGGGGGTCTGCGACCCAAGGAAGGTTAGGATCCTGCAGTAGAGCCTGAGGCCATGATGAGAATTCTGGCTCTTTTCTGGAGGGGCCAGGTGAGCCACTGCAGGCTTCTGGGAAGAATGGTGAAGTCTGCAGTAGCCACCTGTGAGCGTCTGGGGGTGGGGGTGGGGCAAATCATCAAGGGCAGAATGAACAAGGCTAGAGACCAGTGCCCAAGAGTTTGAAAGTCAAGGTCAGGGTGGGAGATAGAGATCACCCTCCACTCTCACTTCCTTCTGCCATGTCTGAGAGGGGCCTCTGGAAGACCTGTTCATTCTTCTGAGTCTTCTGACAGGACTCTGACCCGGGTCTCTCACTCCTAGGCTCAGAAGGCTGGGCCAAGTTCTCCGCATGAGCACAACCAAGACCAGGGCAGCCCTGAGAGGCTGGGGTAAGGGAAACTTGAGCCAAGCTTGTTGCAGGAAGCCAAGGACGGCTCTCAGAGGCTAGCCTTGGTGGAAGTCACAACGATATAGCTAACTTCCCAAAAGCACTTTCTCTGTGCAAGGCACTGTTCTAAGACATTTACGTGCCTTAATTTATTTAATCCTCACAAAACCCCTAATGGGTAGGTAGTAGTATCACACCCATTTTACAAAAGAGGAAATAGGCACAGAGACAGCACTAAGTTGTCCCAAGTCACACAGCTAGTAAATAGCAATCTTGGTTTTTGAAAAACTGCCTGGTGTGAGGACAGAACGATGCTCAAAGGGCTGGGGACACACAGAGACGGGGTAATTTTTCCTGCCTGGGGAGGGAGAAATGCAAGTTGTATCAGATTCTAGTCCATTTTCATGTTGAAGAAACTGATGACCAAAGAGGATCAGGAAATCCCTGCGGCCGTAAGCCAGCGAATGAGAATGCCAGCACTGGATGCTGTTGTCTTGACTCTCTGCATGTTTTTCCCTTCCCAGTCTCACCCTTCTGTCCCCCCAGCCTCCGGCCAAGGAGGAGGAGGCTGGGGGCAGAAACAGCCTCAGAAGCAAGCTAACATCTACAATTTGCATTTAGAATCTCCTTTGAACCCTGTGGCCCAAAATGGTCACTTATGATGGTGCCTGAAAGTTCACCGTTAGTGAGTAATTTTTAAGGCACTGTGCTAAGTGTGTGACCATGCCGTCAATCTTCATAGCCCTCTGAGGTAGGTACCGTTCCTCCTGAACATAGGAGGAAGCGGAGGCTTACAGAAGTGAAGACACATACACAGTGACACAGTGGAAGTGGCACAGTCAGGATCTGCCCTCCTGTCTAGTAAATGTAAGTGCGCTTACTGGGCACTTTCTGTGTGCCAGGTGCTGCTCTAGGTGATTTAATGGATACATTTGCTGAATCCTCATAACAGCCCTATCCTGGAGGTGCTGTTATAATTCTCAGTTTACAGACATGATGCCTGAGGCATGAGAGGCTGAGCAACCTGCCCAGAATTACCCAGTTGGTCAGTGGCGGAGTTGAGATTGAACCCTGGGCTATCTGGCCCCAGAGTCTGGGCTCTGGCTCCCCTCACTGTCCTGCTGCCCTCTGGCTCTGGAATAGTCCCCAGATGTCCCATGAAGCCACCACCATTCTTGGGGGTAGGCTATTTTCTGTTATTCATGTACCATTAAGGTCAGGCTTCTCAGATGCTCCACAAAGGGGAACTGCTCCCTGAATGCAGGCAGGGCCCTTTAGGACTGAAAGGAAGGAAACTCACCTGCTAAATTCCTACTATCTGCCAGACACTTAACATATGTCCATGTCCTCTCAAACCCCCAGGCCCCAGGAATTCTGCAAGGTTGGATGCAAAAGTCCCTTTTGCCAGATGAGGATATTGAGGCACAGAGGGGTTAAGTGACTTGTCCAAGGTCACACAGCCAGTAAGCACTCAAGATGAGAATGGAACCCAAGACCATCTGACTGCAGAGCACATGCCCTTTCCACCAGGCTACACTGTCTCCAGACCCCACCATGGACCCTCAGGCAATGGAAAGTCCCTGTAAGGGGAGGTAGGAGGATTCCCACGCTGGCCTGGTCACAAATGAGGTTGCAATGAGTAGTTCCATCCCTGCATAAAGGGCCACCTCAGCCCTGAGTGCAGACTGAATAGGAAATCTTCCATGGGGGCAGGGGGAGGAACAGAAAGTTCTCTTGGGGAATGGTAATGGAAGGTACCACCCCTCTACCCCCTGCTCAGCCTCAGTCACAGAGGCCTGGCTCCTGAGGTTCTGGGTAGGAAGGTATTCTGAAATCAGGAGGTCAGCCTGATACATCTCTAAACTTGTAGCAACTTACACAGAGCCTGGCATACAGTAGGTTCTCTGCAGGCATGTGTAGGATTTACCGATGAGTCCCAGGGTGGCCCTGGTTAACCTGACCCCTCCTTCACCTAGCAATGTAGTGATATCACACCTATAATTATCAGAGCCTTGACCCTGTGCCAGGCACTGCCATCAGCACTTTTTGTGTGTCACCTCATTTCACCCTCAAAATAGCCCTCTGAGAAATGTACTGCCATTAGGTCCGTTTTATAGATTATAAAACTGAGGCCTTGGAGAGGCAAGGTGACATGTCCAAAGTTTTACAGTGAATTACTGGGGAGAATGGCTCTTCCACTAGAGACTGTCTGGCTTCAGAGTCTGTACTCTAAACAGGAGCTACACAGAGGGGGATCAGTGGACCAGCTTTATCAGCATCACTGGGAGCTAGTTGGACATGCAGTATCTTGAGCCCCACTCCAGACCTGCTGAATCAGAATATCTGTGGTGGGGCCCAGCTGTCTGTGTTCCAACCAGGACCATGCAGTGACTCTAATGTATGCTTAAGTTTGAGTACTGCCCGTCTAGAACACGAAGTTATACTGCTTTTTCAACAACCCTCTCAGCAACTCTGAGAAGGGCTGGGAATTAGAAGTAGCTGCTATTATTATAATTATTGTTATCTCATTTTGCAGATGATGAACTGAGTGTGGACCAAGACTCAAATCCAAGTCTTTGGGTTCCAAGGCCCTTTCTCTTTACGGAATCTGTTTCTCTATCTGGAAAATGAGTGAATGGAACAAAAGGATCTTCCAGGGAGAAGAGGAATCCCAGGGTCTGACAATGGGCGCACTTAGAACCCAGCAGCACACGTTGTTGGGCCCTGGCCATGGTGCTGATTTCGTGCCCCACTGACGGACAGCAGCCCGGGGTGGGAGATTGCGCCCCCTAGAGGCGCCCCTGTCTTACAGGCGCAGTGCCTGGCCCTTATCTCCAGGAAGCGGGAACCCTGATAACTCAGCACGAGGCTGGATTCCCAACTGCGACCCAGCTCAACTGGGTCTGAGAAGGGGCGGAGGGGCCCTCTGTGTCTTTAAGAGCAAAACATGGATTTTCGGGGCCGAACTGAGCTTGCCTAAGGAGATGGGTTAACTCCTTCCTTCTCAGCTCAAGGTAAGTGGGGGTGCGGGAGAGGACCAGAGACAGACCCTCCCCTCCAAGCCCCAGCCAGAGGAAGGTTCCCAGCTGGGCAGGAGCTGTGATCTGGAGGGTCTGTAGTACCCAGGACAGCAGCGCAGAGGGAGGCCCACGACCCGGCTGGCTACCGGGGCTGGAGGCTGGATCCCAGGAAGCGCTCCTCCTCCCTCCCCGCCGCAGCCGCCCCCTCCAACAGGCCGCCTTCCCAGCAGTGCCCATTCCCTTCCCCTTGCCTTTGTCTCTCTTCTCAGCGCTCCAGCAGACTAGGTCTTTCTGGGAGGGAAAGAGGCAGAATGGATGTTCCCAGAATTGGGGACTGTGCTTCTGGGGCCCAAGACAGCACCAGTCACCTCCCTGGAGAGCCGCCCAGCATCCTCCATCCTCCGGGCCCCCGAACTCCCACATCCCACCCTCCAGCCTCTCACCAGGTCCTCCGACCCCTTCTGCCTCCTGAATCCCCTCCCCCAAGCCTCCTAGCTACTGGGCGCATCCGGCCCCCCTGCTCCCTTGGGCTCTACCTTCTGAGAGCTGAAGGACTGGGTCCAGTGGTACAGAACCAGGCTCTCCTTGGGCCAATGGGCGGGGCTGGCCGCCTCGGGAGCGTCGGGGGCCTCCACCTGCTTGGCCACATCGCTCTCCAGCGCCGAGATGGGCCACCAGCTGCAGTTGGTGGGGGTCAGGTTGTTGGGGGTCGCCATGACAGCCCGGAATCAGAGGGAGGAAAGAAGGAGGCTCCGCGGCGGCGGCTCTCTCTCGCCCAGCATCACATGGCCTCGCCGAGCCTGCCCCTCTGCTTCGCTCCCTCCCTCCCCTCTCCGTGAATGTCATTACTCGCTGGGCAAGTGGGGGAGGGGCGCGGGGGATCCCAGGAGCTCCTTCCCTCTTCCTCCCCTAGGGACGCCCTTGACCCCTGCTAGAAAAGCCACCAGTCCCCTTGGTCAGTCTTCGTGGATGGGTTCGAGAAGCCACAAGGGAATGGGCCACGTCCCCCAAATAGCTCGTATCTGGCTAGCCACCTGCCATTGTTAACACATTCTGACTCTCAGTCTTCCAAGAAGCAAATACCTTAGGACAACTGGTGTTATAGAGACCCATTCCTTGTATTAATCTGTGTCTGGAAATAGCTTGTCTTTCTTTGGAGCTGTTGTTTTCTAGTATTTCTCCTGAAGGATCTCTAAGTGCAGAGGGGAGCAAACTATGGAGTACAGAGCAAATACTTACATAGCACTTGCCGTGTGCCCAGGCTTTACAACCATCAATTCTTTGAGTCCTCACAATAATCCTATGAGCCTCGTTTTACAGAAGAGGAAACTGAGCAGCAGAGAAGCTAAGTGACCTTGCCCAAGGTCCCCAGCTCGTGAGCAGTGGAACTGAGATTCGAACCCAGCCTATCTGTCTCCAGTATATATGCTCTTAATGATAAGGTCATGATACTCTGATAATGATATAAACAACAGCACAGCAATCTTTTTATCAACCCAAGCACTTTACACGCATCATCTCATTCATCTGCACAATAATCACTTTTACTAGAGGAGGAAGGTGAGGCTCAGAGATGTCAAGTCATTGGTCCAAGGTCACATCTTCACCCAAGAGACTGAGGCACAACTAGAGGAGCCCAAGAAAGCCTGTATTGTCCTGCTGTCAGTTAGTTTATGCTTAATATTCATGGGAGTTTCATATAAAGTTCCCTAATATATTCTTGCTTCCCTTGATATAAATATTGTTTTAATGTATTTAACACTGAACAAATAGATGCACCAGGAAGATAGGCTTCTCAGTTTGCCCTCCCTCTCTCATGTGAAGCTATCAAGCAACGCCTCCTGAGCATATCACCCTTTCAGACCAATGAGCATGGCTCTTGAGGAATCAGTGTCCTTCCTTCTACCAGACAACAAAAGTTCTGTGGCCCGGGGTGCCTGGGGGGCTCAGTCGGTTAAGCCTCTGACTGTTGGTATCAGCTCAGGTCTGATCTCAGAGTTGAGAGTTCAAGCCCTGCATTGGCCTCTGCACTGGGTGTAAAGCCTACTTACAAAACACACACACACACAAACCACACACAAAAAACCCAGTGCTGCAGTAAGATACCTTATTCATACAGATTTGTGCACATGTTTGAGTATAGTTTATATGATAAATTCCTATGAGTGGAATTTCTAGATCAAAGAATTTGTCTCTCAGGGTGCCTGGGTGGCTCAGTTGGTTAAGTGTCCAACTTCAGCTCAGGTCATGATCTCACAATTTGTGGGTTCGAGGCCCACATGGGGCTCTGTGTTGACAGCTCAGAGCCTGGAGCCTGCTTCAGATTCTGTTTCTCCCTTTCTCTCTGTCCCTCCCCCACTCACAGTCTGTCTCTCTCTCCCTTCAAGAATAAATAAAAACACTAAAAATTAAAAAAAAAAAAGAATTTGTCTCTGCCCAAGTTCCCTCTGAAGAGGCTGTTCCAAATTACACTCCCCACTAAGAACCTACAAAAAGCCTCATTTCTCTGCACTTTTCCAACCCAGTGTATTGTTCAACTTTTTTTTCCTTTTTGAATCTCTGGGTAAAAAATGGTGTATCATAGTTTTTATTTTTCTAAGTTTTTATTACAAAAAATTTCAAACATATGACATAGAAAACAAAATAGCTCAATGAACACCCATATATCCATCACCTGAATACAATCATTGGTTAGAGCTCGCTATGTTTGTTTAATTCGGGGAGGAGGGCTTGAAGTGTTTTGAAATAAATTATAGGCATCATGATACTTCATTCATGAAACACTTCAGTAATAGATACTTTATGTCTAGCATAGGTCATTTTCTCACATAAACAACAATTAAAAAATTAAAATTAACAATAAGGCCCTGATATCTAGTTCATGTTCATATTTCTTCAGTTGCAGCAGAAATGTCTTCATAGTTTGTTTGAACCAGGATCCAATCAAAGACCATGCCATGAATTCTGTTGTCACCTCTCAACTCTCTTTTTTTTGGAGAATGGTCCTCATTCCTTTTTATTTTTCTCCCCTCTGATGGTATTAACTCACAGAGAGACTGGGCCAGTTTTCCTGTAGAATGTTCCACTTGGGGTCGCTGTGCTGCCCTTTGACTTGTCATATTCTCCCTTGTATTTCCTATAAGCTAGTACTTAGGTCTAAAGGGTAGACTAGATTGGGGGCAAACATTTAATCAATCCTTCATGGGTGGTGCCATGTGCTTCATTTTGCCTTGTGTCAGTAGCTCCACAATGTCTTGTTGTCCTGCTATTAATGATGCCAAGTTGGATTTGAGGTGGTGACCACCCCTCTGCATGTTAAATGCCCATTTTCCCTCTTCCCACCAGGACCTTAGGGGTATCCGGTTTCTCATCCATTGATGGTCCTTGGCTGAATCAGTTATCAGAGGCTGTAAAAAGATTTTCTACTTTTGCCTTTTTATGTGTATTTACCAGCTGGCATTCTTCCTTTGAGTTTCATTAGTCATAAGTGAAGTTGACCATCTTTTCAAATATGTCCCATCCATTTTAATTTGTCCCAGTGAAGTGTCTGTGTTTCCGTGGGGAATAAAACACAATGTGATGAGTGCTGTGCTAGAGTAAGGACCAGGGCTGTGGGAGAGCCAGGGAGGGCCACCTGCCTGTTCCACCTGCCAAGGAAGGCTCTCAGGAGCCAGTGGCTCTCAGTATGGGTTCCTCTGAAGCAGATCCTGAGACAAGAATGTAAGAACAAGCAGTTAATTTGGGAGAAGGAAATTCTGGGAGGCAAGTGAAAGAATGACACAGACAAGAAAGGCGGCCTGGGAAAGTATATGGCCAAGCAAGTTAGCACCGTGGGCACCTGCAGCTTAATCTCACAGTGACATTCTGAGGCTGGTGGGAAGCCCATCCTGAGGAGGAAGAGAGCCAGGGTATTTACACACAAGTCCTGCCAGTTGTTGCTAGAAGGTTGTTCCCTGCAGGGAGTGTTAATTCCCCAGCCCTTCAGGCCTGCCCTGCAGTCGGCAGAGTAGGTTCTCATGTCTACAAAAAGTCCTCAGACCATAAGTGTGGGTGCTGCCAGCTGGGGGTCAGCTGGTGTGTACAGAAATGGTGAAAGCAGGGGACACATGTAGGGCACTATCAGCATCTACTCAGGGACCTCCAAGCGGAGACTTTAAGAATGAGGAGGAATTAGCTGGGGATGGGGAAAGGGATGCATGCTCCAGGCAGAGAGAGGAGCAGGTACAAAGCCCAGATGTGAGAGCGAGGGTGGCGTGTTCCAGGGACCTATGGCTGTTCACCTGGCTTGAACTGGGGTCACAGTTGAGGCTCAGTAGTCATGCCAGGCCTGGTAAGCCACGTTTAGGGGTTATCACACTATGCTAAGGGCACTGGGGAGTCACTGGAGCATCTGAATCAGGAAAGTAACATTCAGTGTGGGTGCCAGAAGTCTGAAGAAGCCTGAAATACATATACTGACAGCCCAACGTATGAATTCACACTGTAGACTAGCTGTTCCTTGTCAGTGATGGGATTACTCCTGCCCTTCTTCCATGAGAACTAGGGATGGCTCAGCCGTCAGAAGGTTGCCATTAAATGTGAACTCAGTGCACAGCGAGATGGAGAGCCTGACGGAACTTTTCACTACGGTCTACCACTGGTATTTATAATATATATGGTATTATAATAACAGCTTTGAGGGTTTTCCACGCGCCAGACACTGTGCTAAACACTTTTTAGTCATTATCTCAGTTGAGTTGATATTGTCACTATCTTGATAACCCAGATGGGGAAACTGATGCTCAGGTGAATGAAGTTATTAGCCCAGGTCAAGAGCTAACGTCCGAATCCATAGAAAATGGAGTTCTAAGTGTCCACACGATAGGGGATTAGAAAAATAAATTAGAATATGTCCATACCATGGAATAATTTATATCCACCAAATGAGGAAGGTTACAAGTTAAAGGTTACAATTAAAAAACAGCTTATAATTATATAAGCTACTCTAAAAATTCTATTTAGCTTAGCTTACTATAACATTCAAAATACATACCAAAAAAGTATGCACAATTCAATTTTAAAATACATAAATTATAGAAGGATAGTGAGTAAAAGTGGTTGTGTGGTGATATCACAGTGAGTGGAGATGGGCAAGAGGAGATAATGAGTGCTCCTTTTTTTTCTTTCTTAGTTGTATTTTCTGGTTTTCCTTCTATTGTGGACTGAATTGTATCCCCACAAAATCCCCATGTGACTGTGTTTGGTGATGAAGGGGGATGTTAAGGCTAACAGAGGTCAAAGGAGTGGGTCCCCAATCCTTTACAAGAGCAAGAGACACCAGGGATCACTCTCTCCCCAAGCAGGCCCCAAGGGCCCTGTGAGGACACAGTGAGAAGGTGGCTGTCTACAAGCCAGAAGAGAGGCAGAATCCAACCCTACAGGGACCCTGATCTTGGACTCCAGCTTCCAGAACTGTGAGAAAGTACAGTTCTATTGTTTAAGCCACCCCTGTTGGTGGCAGTCTGAGCAGACTAATCCAGCTACAATAGAAGTACTTTCTTTATATCTTTTAAAAAGAATTTAAATTTGGGTTTGGGTTTTTTGTTTTGTTTTGTTTTGTTTTGTTTTTAAAGATACTGCTTGAGGGACGCCTGGGTGGCTCAGTGGGTTAAGTGCCCGACTTCGGCTCAGGTCATGATCTCATGGTTCATGGGTTCGAGCCCCGCGTTGGGCTTTGTGCTGACAGCTAGCTCAGAGCCTGGAGCCTTCTTCAGATTCTGTATCTCCCTCTCTCTATGACCCTCCCCTGCTCACACTGTCTGTCTGTCTGTCTGTCTGTCTCTCAGAAATAAATAAAAACATAAAAAAAAATAAAGACACTGCTTGATTTCTCCCTCACTCCTGGAGGCAAGCAGGCTTGGGAAAGGAGAAGGAATTAACATGGTCTAAGTGTCCTGTCACCGGACACTTTACAGAAATCCCATGAGAAGAGTTCGAATGTCCACATCTGACAGATGGGAACACAGAGGTTCAGGAAACACGAACTGCCTGACCCCAGTCACCATCTAGGAAGAAGCAGAGCTGGGGATGGGATGCAGGTCTAACTGATGAAACCCCAGATACACCTGAGCCCTTTTCTCTGCACACCACTGCCTCCATATACAGTAGACCCTGAAAGGGCCATAGCCCTGGGCCGAGTGGGGTGGGTGGAGGTGGAGGACATCCTTTCAGCCTGTAAGGATCCCTCAGGAGATTTTGCTTCCAAGTTTTGGGCAGGATGAATGGTTCTCTTGGGAGTTAGAAGTTGCCTGAAGAAATCTGCTGTGAAAAATCCTAACAGTGGGGGTGCCTGGGTGGCTCAGGTTAAGCGTCGACTCTTGATTTTGGCTCGGGTCATGATCTCATGTTCATGGGATCAAGCCCTGAGTTGGGCTCTTAGCTGACAGCGCTGAGCCTATCTGGGATTCTTTCTCTGCCCCTCCACCACTCAAGCGCATGTGCTCTCTCTCTCTCTCTCTCAAAATAAACACACACACACACACACGTTTCTTCTAATAAAAAAAAAAATCCTAGGGGTGCCTGGGTGGCTTAGTCGGTTGAGCGTCCGACTTTCGCTTGGGTCATGATCTTGCGGTTCGTGGGTTTGAGCCCTGCGTCGGGCTCTGTGCTGACTGCCAGCTCAGAGCCTGGAGCCTATTTCAGGGTCTGTGTCTCACTCTCTCTCTGACCCTCCCCTGCTCGCGCTCTCTCTCTCTCTCTCCTAGAAATAAATTTAAAAAAAAATATTTAAAAAAATCCTAACAGTGGATGCATCCAATATCTGCACCTATTACATCAGGGCCCGCTGACTCAGGAAGCTACAGGGGCCCCCAGAGGTGCCATAACGGTGTGGTGGAGACATGGCGGCTGGAAGGGCACGCGTTCCTGGTGCATAGCTGCTCCCCGTTCCCGGCAATCCCTCCCACAGTGGGATTGCAAGCATGACTGCCAGCTACCCCAGGTTTTCAGGAACCTGGAGATCCAGATGTTCACATGAAATCTCTTCTTTTAAAATGTGTTGAGGGGCACCTGGGTGGCTTAGTCGGTTAAGCGTCCGACTTTCGCTTAGGTCATGATCTCGCGGTTCGTGGGTTCGAGCCCCGCGTCGGGCTCTGTGCTGACTGCCAGCTCAGAGCCTGGAGCCTATTTCACAGTCTGTGTCTCCCTCTCTCTCTGACCCTCCCCTGCTCACGCTGTCTCTCTCTCTCTCTCCTAGAAATAAATAAAAATATTTTAAAAAATGTGTTGATAAAACAAAAACAAAAACAAAAAAACACTGGCTGGCACAGAAATACCAAACATATTTGTGGGTTGGATCTAAAAACCCTCACATTGTCAGTCTGCAGCCTCTGTACGAGATCATTTTTGCCACAATCCTAGGGGCAGTATGTTAGTTCACATAGCATTAGCTACTGTGAGAGAGAGACCACCAAATAAATCACAGTGGCTTTACACCGTAGTTTTTCACTCACATAAGGTCCAATTAGCAGCAGGTTGGGGGAAGGGCAGAGAGTTCTGTCAACCCTCCCATGTGGCTTCCAAGACCCCCCAGGCATTGCTATCCAGTAGGCATTAATATCCAATGGGCATTAATACCCAATGGGCAGACAGTGAAGAGAGCAGAGGACCTTGTGGGAGGTTTATATGGGTGGCAGCCCTCCTCACTTATGCCTTTCTTCCATTGGCCAGAACTCAGTCATGTGTTTGCCTCACCTAAATGCGAAGGGGAGCTGGGAAATGTAGTCCCTGGCCTGGGACAGCCAGTTTCAACACAAACTGTCCTAGAGACTGGGTACGCACACCTCTGGGGGCAGTTACCCATCACTGCCCCATGCAATTATCATCACCTCCATTTTACAGATGAGGAATGAGCCTGTGACCTGTGAGAAGTCTCGAGCCAGGAGCACAGTCTTTCTGACTCCGATCCAGGGATCTTTTCTCCACCTCAGTATTTCCCAAAGTTGCCATTTCATAAGAGTCGCCCATGGCACTTGTTAAACATTCAAGTTCCTGAATGTTCAGGGGAACATGGAGTAACCTGTATTTTTATCAAGAATCCCAGATGATTCTTCCCTCAGACTCCACACGAGGGGCTTCCCCTCGGAATCTGGGGAGCTTTGCGAGGTGGCCCTAACCCCTAGAAATTCTGATTCAGGGGGTCTGCAGGGAGGCGCCCTGACATTGACATTTTATAATTCTCCCAGGTGATGTGCAGCCAGGGCTGGGAACCTCTGCTCCCATACCAAATTAGGCTGGTCAGGGTTTCAAACTAAAGCAGCGAGAGAGAGTGAGAGAGAGAGAGAAAGAGAGAAAGATCAGTGAGTCTCTACCCTGAGAATCAGCATTTTAAAAAACTCTTCCCATGATTCTAATGTGCTGTCTAGCTTGAGACCTTGTCAATAAATGGACCAGAAGATTGAATCCGTTTGTTTGGAATAAGCCAAACTTTCTGTATTTTGAAAGCTCCTCCAGGGTACTATGATACCACTGCCCTAGGGTTTTGCTACTCAGAGTATCTCCTGAAGTATCAGCACACAGCTCTGGGAGCTTGGGAGAAATGCAGAATCTCAGGTTCTACCCCAGACCTCCTAATTTAACCCCCCAGGAGATTAGCACACGCATTAGTGTGGAAGGCACTACTCCAGGCACCCAGGCTCTTTTTCGGAGGACAGCCAATTAGGTCCTTCAACTGGGGCCGGCTCATCTTCTCTCTGTCCCCGTCCACCCTCCTGAAGCTGCAGGAAGTTTTCTAGTGTCACTAGCATAATCTGTCCTCAAAGGTCTGGGCCTTGATGCCCCCGTGCCGTGGCCATCTGTTCATGGACACTTTGTTTCGTATGCGCATGCGCATGGTTTGATGAATCAACAGGGGACTTGCAGGCCTATCTTGCCAGGGAAGGACATCACAGATGCTGGGTACTGTCTTGGGGGCAGACCATGGGATTGGGTGCCTCACCTGAAGATCTAAAGCTCTTTAGATCTGTAGGTTGGAAATGAAGGCCGACTTGCTTTGTGAGGTTCTGGGACCAATCAGAGGAGCCTACAGAGAGGGAGGATGCAGTTCAATAGAGGGAAAGGTTTCAAACAAGCAGAGTTCAAATCTAGGGTAGTAAACTTCCTGTTCTCTGAGGAGGACAAACAAATGTGGAATGGTCTCCATTCAGGGGCACCTGGAGGCAGCCTCTGGATGGTACGTGAACTGGAAGGAGAACTCTCCTCCACGCAGGCCCTCGGAGGCTGGGAGGCTGGGTCAAGAATTGCTTGGGAAGCAAAATGATTCAGGGTTCTTCTGTGAAGAAGAATCACACATGAAGGTAGTTTGCTTAGACACAAATGATGGTTTCTGCATGAAATAATTTCTGTGTTGATCTCCACTAGTTTGAAAGCTGGAGGTCAGTGGCTGGGCTGCCTGCAGAGCCCACAGCACCTGGCACGGATGCAGCAGCAGCTGTCCAGTAAATAAGTGTTAACTTACAAGTAAATGGCTGAAAGCGAGCATTAATCTATTTGTCTCTCATTGGTGATTTCTGTGCACTGTAGGACAATGTGGCATCCTTTTTTGCCCTTTAAAGCATCTTTGTCAGGTGTTCAATTTGTCCATTTTTCTGCTGGCTTTCTCATTAAGTGCTAATTCTTTTTCATCCAGCTTGTATCTGCATGGTATTCCTTGTAATGGCAAAACAACTCAAATATCCTAAGTGGCCCACCAAAGGGGGTTGTTAAATCATTCCGGGGCTCTCTTCCCACAAAGCTCATCCAACAATCCAAGTTAAGTACCTCTTATCTGGAAGGATCCCAACAAGATGCCAACAGCATGATCTCCAAGCCGGTGTTCTCCACGAACTACTTTGTGCTTGGCTGTACCTTGTTTTGCTGTGTGTGTGTGTGTGTGTGTGTGTGTGTGTGTGTGTTTCCTGTTCTGAACATCTACTACTTTTGAATAAGAAAAACCAACCAGCAGATATTGGACTGGTTTTAAACTCTATTTTAGATCTCTCTTTTATTTTAGCCAGCTTTATCTAGTTGGCAATGTTATTATTTGAGATAATTGCACATTGAAAACCAGAGCGGATGCTTCCAATAACCATTTAACAAGGAAGCTGAGGCCCAGAGAAAGAGAGTTATCTGTCCCAGGGTTTATGAGACAAGAGCAGAACTCAGCCCGATTTGCAGATGGGTGTTCTTTCTCATAGATCACTCCCTTCCCTTCCCTTCCCATGATGGTTCCCATGAACCTCTCCCTGTTTTCTCTCACGAAGATAGCAATGCAGGGGTGTCTCAGGCATTCTTGGCCTTACAGATTGGATGCTTCATTTCACTGACATGACTTGCGTGGATTCCAGAGTGGAGAGGGCGCATCACACCAGGCAACCTCCACACTGCCTTTGCTCACTGGTTAACATAACAGGTCGCAGATTAGAAGTCCTGTTCCTGGCACGAGGCCAGGAGCTGTCTGCCCACATTGTAAGTCTGCTGTTGGGTGATCTGCAAAGGCTGCAGGCAAGTCTGTGCCATTTCTGCCACGTGGGGCACTTTCTGGGGAGCACCCAGGATTCTTGAGAGGTTCTCCATGCACACTTCCTCCAGGCTGGCTCCGACTCCTGTGAGCTAAGTGAAAGGTGTAGGGCACTTCTCCAGGAGTCCTTGACATGCTGAGCAGCTCTTAGGACTGGGCTCCATTCCTTTTCCATTTGACAGGACCCAGCAGAGGGAAGGTGAAAGCATTCATGCCGCATCAGAACCTATGCCAGCAGCTTCAGGCTCTGCAGGAGCACCAGGGGCCCGGCTCAGCTGTGGCAGGCTGGGAAATTCACAGAGTGAATAGATCTCAGGGTTCACAGCTGAGAAACGAGCATGAGGATTTTTTGTGTTTTGTTTTCCTGGCATTTGGGCAGATGAGTTCATGGTGGGTATTCTAGGCGTTCTGAAGTCAGCTGCAAAATACATTTCATTTTGGGGCCCTGGTCTGTGATAAAGAATATCTATGGGCTAATATGATTCTTAGAGGTGGCTCCTGGGTCTGAGTGTCCACTGGGAGAAGGTGCTTTGGAAGTGCAGTAGAGAAATTCTGAAGGCCAGACGATGAGAGACTTGAACCTGAAACATTGACAGATTCTCAAGGCCCACACTGAGGAATTATTTCTACACTTTATCAGGGAAAGACAAACAGGCACTTACATGACTCTTTTTTTTTTTTTTAATGCTTATTGAGAGCGAGCACCTGTGGGAGCAGGGGAGGGGCAGAGAGAGAGGGAGAGAGAATTCCAAGCAGGCTCTGCACATCAGCGCAGAGCCCGACACGGGGCTTGAACTCACAAACCATGAGATCATGACCTGAACTGAAATCAAGAGTTGGGCATTTAACCAACTGAGCCACCCAGAAGCCCCTACATGGCTAAATCTTAAGGACAGATTGCATAGTAATAATCAAAGAGGTGTTGCTTTAAGAAAAATCTTCAGTGGCTTTACCAGACAATTATAAAACTGAGGCTCAGGGAGTGCGGTATTTGCCCGAGGGCCCACACTGGGGAGCCAAGTCCCACAGTCCACTCCCCTAGAGTCGCAGGAGCAGGTCCCGGCCACAGGCTCTAACAACCAGGGGCCCACCACGCCTGCCCAGTGCTCCTACCTGTGCCCTTCAACTCCTCTTCAGCAGAGCCGGTACTCCTGCCCTCAAGGTCATTTTCCTCCTTCTGGCTCTCCTTTGTTGCAGGCAAAGGTCAGGCTTTAGGTTTGAGATCTGACCCTGTCACTCCCCAGTTCAACTAGTGGCTTCGCCTCTCTGGGCCCCATCTGTAAAATGGAAATAAATGTACCTAACTCCAGAACGGTTTTGAGACTCACAGCAATCACATTTATGAATGCATTTTGTAAAATATAAAGCACTTAACAATGTTAGTTGACTTTATTTTTTTTAATGTTTATTTTTGAGAAAGACAAAGAGGGGGAGGGGCAGAGAGACACACACACACACACACACACACACACACACACACACACAGAATCCAAAGCAGGCTCCAAGCTCTGAGCTGTCAGCACAGAGTGCGATGTGGGACTCAAACCCATGAACCATGAGATCATGACCTGAGCCAAAGTCACACACTTAACTACTCAGCCACCCAGGTGCCCCTAGTTGATTTTTACTAGAGCAAAATAAAACTCTAGCTCTCTTCCCATTGGGTTGGTTAGAATGAACACTGCTGGGGTGACTGAATGGAAACTGGAATCTGAAACATTGTACAAAGATGTGCAATATATTGCAATGTGCCGAGAAGGCCACACAGAGTTCAGAAAATGGGTCAGTCCACCTAAGCTAGTACCTTACCTGAGTCAGGTTCTCGTAGAACTTTTACTGGGCTCTGGGACCTGTGCTGTCAAAATGCTAAACATCTTAGGGCAGAGGAACAGGGAAACAAGTGAAGGTATTGCCAGCACCATGGATTGTATTTCTACTCACAGGAAAATGAACAGGGCAGTGAGCAAGTTAATAGTCCTTCTAGGGCTTATGGGAGTGCTCAGTTAATTTATTAACATTATAAAAAGTAAGGTATGCAGAAGCACGTGGGGCAAAGTTCCATCTCCTACCATCCCAGTGAAATGCAGTAAAGCCTTGTAAAGAATAGCAGCAACAGGGGCGCCTGGGTGGCTCAGTCGGTTAAGTGTCTGACTTCGGCTCAGGTCATGATCTCATGGTTCATGGGTTCGAGCCCCACGCTGGGCTCTGTGCTGATAGCTAGCTCAGAGTATGGAGCCTGTTTTGGATTCTGTGTCTCCCTCTCTTTCTGACCCTCCCCTGCTCATGTTGTCTCTCTCTCAGAAATAAATAAAAAACATTAAAAAAAAAAAAAGAACAGCAGCTACAATGGGCAGACTTAAGCTCATGCTCATGCTGGAGAGGGTGTAGTGAGGGGGGCCCTGAGTGTGTGAGTGGTTGTTAACCTTGCCTTTATGTAATTTCTCTGTACGTTGCTGGAGACTTTAAAGATCCCATCCCTTCTCCAGGCATAAAATTCTACTCTAAGAAAAGAATCAGGCTAGTGGTCAGATGTAGATATAGACACACACAAACACACATTTTATATGCACATATACACATAAAGAAGGATTTTCAGCTCTGAACTCTTTATTATAGCAAATGTACACACACCAACTGTCCAAAAATAGAGGAATGGTCAACTACAGAAGAAATTGTGAATATATTTAAATGATGGGCAATTATACAGTCTTGAAAATCATGTTTTTGAGGAATATTTGTGACCTGGAAAATGCTTACAACAGATAATCAGAAGACACAGAATTTTAAACTGTATTCACTTTATCAGCAATTAAAATACATACATTTAAAATAACAGTAATATTAATAATGGCAGCTACGAGGTACTATGAGTCAGGCAGTGTCCGAGCCCATTATTGACTCAATTCTGTCCAAGCCCTCGGCGATGGGCACTATCATTATCCCCATTTTTCAGAAAAGTACACGGAAGCACAGAAAAGGCTTGGGCAGCATGTCCAGGGCCACACTCAGGGGTGGGTGTGGTGAAGACAGACTGTTAACAGAGTGGGTCTGGCTCTTAGGCACCCTGCAGCCCTGCGACAAAAATGCTCACAGTCATTCCCACGTCCTGGGGCTGAAGGACATACGATTTTCTTCTTTATATTTTCAAATTTTCTATAGAGGCACATTTTTCTTTTGTGAAAATTATCTTTTATTAAAAAAAATAATGTATTATACATTAAAAATACTTCCAAAGTACCAGGGGTATGAAATAACCTAGGAGCCAGATGGATGGGAGGTGGTGAATCAGATCCAGTTTGATCCAGCACAGTAGAAAGGAATCAGAAAAGGCCAGAAGACTAGGCTCAGCGGGAAAGATAACTCATTAGATTCTGAACACATCTCATTTCACCAGGTGTTGTGGAACATCCATGTAGAGGCAACCAGCAGGACACAGGACACAGAGGTACGGTGAGGGGTGCAGGGGCCAAGGGCAGGCTGCCCCAAGATGGCCATTTTGACAAGATTATTGTGAGCCAAAGTCAATGGAGACCCTGTGAGCTCAAGAGAAACTTTTGCTCCTCCCTTAACTGTACAGCAGAATCTAAATTGGGGATCTTTCCCAGAATATGGGTTTTTAGCAGAGATAAACTTTATCTGAGTGACCCATCTGCATGGCAGGACAGACATCTCATTACCAACATCTACTTTTCTTATCACCCTGGGAAGCGCACTCTTTTCCTCTGAAGTCCCATGCTCCGGCCTTCTTCTTACTTAAGGATGACATATGCATTCATTCTGGCTGGCTGTGTGGAACCCTGGACGTATGTCCCCAATCCCTTTCTTTGGGTGACAGCAACCCATCTTTTCCTTTGGAGAAGTACCCTACCTGTTCTCTGTAGTGCTTGTGAGATGGGCAATCAAAGTGCCTGGCTATCCAAGAAGCGGGCACATCTATCAAGCTAAAGGAGAACATTTCTTGAGGTCAAAACCTGTACTTCTGTTGCAGACGCTTCGCGATTCTTAGTGAGCCCGCAGCGCCCCCAGCCACTTAGTGAGTGGCCTCTGCTGCTTGGGGAGCCACTGCTCAGCGCTGAGTCTGAAATTTCATTTTCTTGAGTCCATAGTGAGATAAGAGTCTTAAAATCTGGCTTTTGGGGGCAGAAAAAAGGGTGTCCTCATTTCCAAACTCTTTATAGATCAAGAGCACAAACTGAGGGTGAGAGGATAGAGACTTTCTAGAAGTCACAGTGTGGAGGTGACGCACTAAGATTAAAGACAAGTTCGCATAAAAGGCCTTCTGGGCCTGCCCGGGAGAAAGAGAAGGACAAGAATTCAGATGCAAGTGGTCTGGCCCCGCCCTTCTCTAAGGCCAAATCCCTTGCCTGGGGCTCAGAAGCATCTAGACAGGCTTGGAGGACACGGGTGCCCCACCCCCCGAGCACAGCCGGGGGAGAGCACAGGCCGCTCAGAGAAGACCCACGCTGGCTGGGCCGTGGCACCAGGTTGGCACCCAGGCTGTACAAGCAGCCCCCGGAGAGGATGTGAGTGACAAGAGATCTTCCCTCCCCTTCACCAGTCACCATGCTAGGGACCTGGAAGTGTACGCCTGTCCCAGTGATGTGCAGAGTAGATGAAAGGTCAGGAGACAAGCCGTGAGGACTGTGGCACACAAGGACCTCGTGACTACAGACACTGGCACTTTCCATGATTTTGCTGAGGAACGAAATCAAGCCAGCTCCATCTTGGTGGGCCCCACCAGAATCCATAACGCCTAGGGACAAGTCTAGGGCAGCCACACTGCAGCAGAGACCTGCAAAGGGGAGGGAACACATCTGAACCACAAAGCTCATCTGCTGCCCCCTCCTCCTACCCAGATGCCACCCTGGGTGGGGGAGGAGGGAGAATGGAAGGAGAAGAGGGAGGGGAGAAAACTCTGAAATACTGCATATTTGCACAAAACTGTGTGTGATCTGGAAGGGAGGGGAGCCCCCCAGGGTTGGGAGGGATGGAAGTCTGAGCAAGGTGACCCCGCATGAAATGCTGGAAGTTGTGTAGTTTCACACCCGAGGAGCAGCAGGTAAAATGTGATGCTGCTAAGGGGCCAAACGAGGAACCGGACTGCTGTACAGGGGGACACAGAAGAATGAAAAATGCGTGGGACCAAATCACTCTGAAGACGATGCCCCAGAGCGGCTGCCTGGGAACTCCTGGCACCTCAGAGAAGCTCTGGTCTCCAGTCTGAGAAAGCCTGGCTGTTCTGCACTCCCTTTTGCAGAGTGAACTTTCTAGTGGCCTTTCCAAGAGAGTCACAGCGTCATCCCAGGATGACAAGGATGTGAGATGGGAAGGGGAGCAGGGCAAGGTCCTTGATGACCAGCAACTGGCCAGAGGAGGAGCGGCAAAGAGCATGGCTCTGGGTGCAGGGCCACACAAGCTAGGAGGGAAGTGGAGTTAAGAGGGAGGTCATGTCCAGTGTCAGACATTGCTCAGAACTCAAGCAACATTAAGAACCTAGAAAGAGACACTAGTTTCGGCAACAAAAAAAGTTCCCCATGACCTTGGCAAGAAGTGGATAGAAGGCAGGCTACAGTGGGCTGGAGAGAGAGAGAACCAAAGAAGTAGAGACACTGACTATGGTTCTAAAGGGGGTTGGGGTGGGAAAGGACAGGGCTTTAGGAGGAGATCTGGGTAGTACGGGGCTTTGTAGGCTTGGTTTTGTATTTTTTTCCCCATTGTTTTTGTTTTTTTAAAAGATGAGGGAAGACACGGTATGTGTTTGCATGTATGGAAAAATGGAGTCAGCGTCCTGAGAATTGGGGCAAGATGGGAAGCGAAGTGGTATCAGAGCAGGGACTGGTCTTAGAGAAAAGGGGTAGGCATGGCTCTAGAGACAGGCTAAGAGGAAAGGACACAGAACAGGACCTCATATCCAACAGCTTCTGAGGACACAGGTGCACCTTTCTAGTGAAACCTTTTCTTTTTCCCTCGGCAGAATTAGAAGTTCATGAATGTATAAGCAGAGAATGAAGAAATACTTTGACAAATGGTAGCTAAGCATCAACGCCTGGGAGGGAAGACTGGTTAAGAGACCACGCAGGGCAAGGAAAGAATTCTTGGAGTCAGGAAACCATAATACAACAGTTCAAAATGTAGAATAAGTAGAAGACTTATTCAAGACTTAAATGAAAAAACTCAACCCAGCCATTGTGAAATTGGCAGATGTGGTAAATCAATGCCTTAATAAAGGCTTAGCTCAACAGCCTTGAGCAGGGGCTCTTTAGATTTTTGGTTGTTGTTTTGCCTAAGTAATACATTGCCAGGGTCCAAAACTCAAGAACACAAGGTCCAGGCTGTCTCCACCTCAACCCAGGCCTCCACAGGGCCGTCCCATAGATTTCTCAAGTTCAGTGGGACTAAATGGAGCTCCTCATGGAGAGGGCTCTCACTCCAGGCAGGTGGTGAGAGCAGGCTTTAGCCAGACAACCTTGGTTCAAATTCTAGCTCCGGCACGTACTAGCTGTGTGACCTCAGGCAAGTTACCGTGCTTTGCTTTCAGTTTCCTCATGTGGAAAATAAAGATGATAAAGGTAATTTCATAAGACTATTGTGAGGATTAGATGGAGTTTGCTGACATGTATCAAGAGTTCTAAACGTTCTAGCTTTTATTATTATCCTCCATTTAAATATTGTTTTTCATCTGTTCCCTGTCAACAGGATTCATTAGGATTACATTAGAAACATACCCAATCAGTGGCTCATCCAGAAAGCAGATTTTCATTGTCCATTTTTGCTCACATTTAATCTCTCACCAAAGCTCAATGTATACGCCTTTCAATCTGCTAACGTGATCTCCATTTTTACGGCCACCTGCTCTTCAGATCTCTTCCAACTCAGGACTGGATCACTGTGCCATCCAGGCTGAAACCACAGTAATCGTTCTAAAACAAAATGGTCATTTCTCTTCTCTTCCATAGTCCCTACGATTCTGACAACTTCCTTGACAGGGCCTCTAAGATGAAGACCCTTCACGATGGGTGTGCTTTCAATGTGCTCTTTAAACTCCTTATGCCCCAAATTAAATTCACCCCATTCCTTAAACTTACTGGCTTCCTGGATCTCCCTCCCTGGTGAATGGTGCCACCTACTGGCCACTCATTCACTCTGACCAGCATGCCCAGCCAAGTGCGCTAATTTTAGATGCCAGGGCTCCTTAGATGCCTCTCCCTGCTTTAGCCACTGTTCCAGTTCTGGCCTTCATTTACTTTACTTCAAATGTCTTCAAACTGGCCTCTTTTACATCCCCCTCCTTCCTCATCTGCTTTCTAAGAGGCTGCCAGGGTGAAATAAATGGCTGGCACGTCACTTTTTTGCTTAAGGACAGAATGCTAAAGAGAATTTCACACAATCCTCTCCTTGAGTTGGCTTGGATGCTCTCCACTCTCATCCCAGTCCCTTCTCACTCCCTAGGTCTAATGTCTGCCTTTCAAAACCGTTTAGATAGAGCTTCCTCCAGGAAGCCTTGTCTGGGACATCCCTCTGTACCTCCAGACCAGGCCAGGCAACCCTTCTGGATGCCCCCACAGCGTCCTGTGCCTCTGTTATACACAACCCTGGGCAAGCAGCAGGTAGTCGCTAAAGTCTGTGGAAAGAAGAGTGGGAACGGAGGACAAGCAAGGAAGCGTGACATACCACAGTGCCACCGCAGAGACCAGGACGCGGCTCTCTTTTTCTCTCCCAGACCTCCAAAATGACACCACACACTCACTACCCTCTACGGAATTGCTTTGGTAATGGGAGTATTTCATAACAGGATAACAGTGGAGATTAAAAATATTTAAATAGTTTCTGGCACATAGTGTGCAGTCAAGGATTTCACTTGACCAGTAATTAGAGCGCCAACTCTGTGCCAGGTAAGAGTTTGGGCCCTGAGGATACACTGTATTTTCATCAACTCTAAGACACCATCATTTTATTTTATTTTATTTAAAAAAAATTTTTTTAATGTTTTATTTATTTCTAGGAGAGAGAGAGAGAGACAGCGTGAGCAGGGGAGGGTCAGAGAGAGAGGGAGACACAGAATCCGAAGCAGGCTCCAGGCTCTGAGCTGGCAGTCAGCACAGAGCCTGATGCGGGGCTCGAACCCACGAATCACGAGATCATGACCTAAGCGAAAGTCGGACGCTTAACCGACTAAGCCACCCAGGCGCCCCAAAGACACCATCATTTTAAAGCTTCCCTATATTTTGTAGGTATAATTAAGAAAAAAAAAACAAAAACCAAATACTACCAGGACACAACTATCAATTATAGGACACATCCAGATTTTTAGAGTGCTGAACTGTGGGAAAGATCATCTTAGATTCAATAAGAAAAGCAGTGATAAACAAAAGAGACAAAGTCTCTGTTCTCAGGTCACTTCTATTGTAGTGACAGGAGCAGTAATGAATATATATTGTCAGGAGGTATTAGGTGCTATAATGAAAAATAAAGCCAGCTGAAGGGATACAAATGAAGGGGCTTTATGGGGTAGCCAGGAAAGGTCCTGACAGGGAACTAATAGGAGCAGAGACTCGAATGAAGAGAAGAGTCATGGGTAAACCATGTTCCAAGCAGAGGGAACATCAAATACAAAACACTTGAGAGGGAAATGTGCTTGGTGAGTTCAGTACAGGCAACTCAAGTGTAGCTGGCACAGTCCCAGACCCTGGGCAACCAATTTCCTCAAGCCCAATGTATTTCATAGATGATCAACTTGTCTGATCTACATAGGGTATATAAAGGAGAGACGGGTTGATGCTAAGAAAAGTGATGTAACTCAGTGATCAGTAAGGTGGGTGTAGAGTCAGATGGCCTAGATTTGAATTCCAATTCTACCACTTTCAAGCTGTGTAGCCTTGGACAAGTTATCTAACTGCTCTGATCCTTAGTTTCCTTAGCTGTAAAATGAGGAAACAAATAGCAACTGCTTTGCAAATTAGTTATGAAGATAAAATGAAACAATCCTTGTAAATCAGAATTGAAATGATCATTATCATCACCATCTTCTACTCCAAAGTTATTTTAAAATTGTATCAGGTAAAAAATAAATAAATTTATCTGAGCCTTAAAACATTTTAAGACCACAATTCCAGATTACCAACGGGTAGGATGGCAGTCACATTGTTGGGAAAATAATTTTTTTAAGGTTTTGAACTTGCCTTCTCCAAAGTTATTTTATTTATTTATGAGAAAGTGCATGCGTGCAGGGAGAGGCAGAGAGAGAAAGAGACAAAGGAGGTAGGGGAAAATCTTAAGCAGGCTATCATGACCTTGAGATCATGAACTGAGCCAAAATCAAGAGTTGAATGCTTAGCGGACTGAGCCACCCAGGTGCCCCCAAAGTTATCTTTTAAAGTCAAAAGTTATCTTCCTACGTAGACAGATTGTTTTTGCAGTATAAGTTGATGAAATGAAGTCTCCTCTATTCAATCAGTTAGAAGGTAGATGAAATAAGAAATAAGTACTGCTAAGGGAATTTTATAGCTACTATAGCTTTCTGATTAAATGACATTGCTATGTGTATTATGTTAATACCAAGTCAATTTCCTAAATACATATAAAGTTCTCATAAGTTCAGGGGCTTTTCCATGGCTAGAAAGACCCTGTGTTGCTAAAACAGGAGGCGTATCTGGCTTTTTGTTCCCTCAGATCACATGTTTCGTAGCTTCTCTTAATCAGTCATGAGGTACCACACAATGAGACAGGTCTATCAGAAGTAATGACTTGAAGTTTCAGGCCACAGTAAATGGTGTGAGTTAACAGACTTTGGTTTTCCCAAGAGGCTCTCACCTTCCAAATACTCCCCAAGTAATGAGCCACATTCTCAGGAAGCATCTGACTTTATGATGGAGCTATGCTTATGCGAAGCACTTAAAATTTTTTTGGTTGTTAGTATTTAATGCCATAATGGATGGAACTTAGGTAGAATGAAGAATTCACCAAAATTGTATTTAGCATGTACTAACCTCCAGGAATTGTTTGACTTTGGAGACCTGACACAGTCCTTGCCCTCAACTATGACAGCTTAATAACACATATTTAGTCTTGATGCAACTCACTTCACAACTTCTGAGAAAAAAAATGCACATTTTCATCTCCTTTATTCTTTCCTAAGAGATATTGAGAAAAGGGCAGCAGGCTTTTGAGATATATTATATCCTGACTCAGTCACTTACTAGCACTGGGTGACAGGACAAGGAGGAGCTAGAACAAGTGATCTGAGTCCCAGGCATCCTCATCTGTAATATGTATAAAATCCCAGGAATATTAAATGAGAGAACATGCACACAGCTGCTGCATGGCAGAGAGAAGCCGTTAGTATCAGCATCATTAGATATGATGTTGGAACTTTACAGTAAACAAGTTTTTTCATCCCTGTCAATTATTGAGCCTTTGGTATGAACAAGGAGAATTTAAAATGTTATACCCCGGGCCCACTACACGCTTTATGCTTAACAATCTTATACAATGACCTGTCCATTCCATTCCCAGACGTGTATCAGGTATTCCAAAGTCTGGTTAAGTTGGACAGACTGGACTACTTCCTGCAGCGTCTCTAGTTAGGGGACTACACCTAAGGATCAATTAAGTGGGGGTGGAAGGGCCCAATTTGGGTTCAGGTAACAACCCTCACGCTGGTGCTGGGCCCCAACCAATTCTAGATAATTCTATGCAGGAAAGTGATCTTTCCCACAAGACTCGGGGCAGTACAAACGTGAATCTAGGCATGGTGAGTGATGAGAGGCACAGCTGGTTCAGTGGAACCAGTCCCCGCGGCGGGAGGGGGCTGCAACTGTTGCACACCTCACCCCTTCTTTGCTTTCATTTGAGCAACCGTCAGGCTCATAAAAATGGAAAGATTCCTGAAAATCACCTACTTGGGTGAACTGCCCTATAAAGGTTTTTGCAAAATTCATTGTGTGTGTGTGTGTGCGCGCGCATTTCTCCGTCGCGTTCTTATTAGATTTTTAAAGGAGTCCATGCCTTGGGGTGGGGTGGGGGGAAGATTCGCCGATATATGTAGTCTAACTTCCTCCTCACTTAACAGTTGGAGAAACTGAGGCCCAGGCAGGTAACAGCATCTGTCTCAGGTCAAACAACAGGGGCACTAGAGCCATTCCGACTCCGGCCTCACATTCATAGCCCTGATACCTCTTCGCTTCTCTGCAGGCCTTAAAAGATGCCCAGGAGACGACGGCTGGTGTCCGAGCTCTGGAGATGTCGCAAGAGGTCCGCTTCCTTAGCACCGAGGAGACTCTGGCAAGAGATCAGCGGGGCTCCGGTGCCGCGAAGATTCCCCTACGCTGGCTCAGGCACCGGAATTTCCGATGCCTTCGTGACTCCAGGGCGAGTCCGAGCGCAGGAAGACCTCGGGAAGTGAGGCTGCTGAGCAACAGCGAAGAACAGCGCCTACTCACTCACCTGACCGACAGGAGGAAGCGGGCACGCCCCAAACGCGAGTCCGCAGCGAATCCTCCTAGGACGGGGGAATCAGCGAGGAGAATAACAGGAAATGACGTAAGCTGCACGTGCTTCCGAGAGGGGCGGGTGCGGGGTGTTTGAGAGGCAGGGCAGCCGCCTTGCGCTTGCGCAGCCACCGCCTACCGCGCTGCAGAGTCACTGGGCTAGGAGGAGCATGAGCCGGAGGCGGGGCGTGTGCTTGAGTGACGCAGGCGCAGTGCGACCCCGGAGGCGCGGGCTGCCCCCTCCGCGGGTTTGGATCCGGGTCAGTCGGGCGCAGCGATCGGGGAGAGACGAACTGAACCGACGGGACTGGATCCCCGGAGCGCCCCAGCTGCGAGGAGGTGAGTACGTGGACGTGATGGGGAGGGGCCGTGGCACCGCGTTTC